>NC_137615.1:9544431-9701570 GCF_963280865.1 Gymnoscopelus braueri
ACCTACTGGCACGGTTACTTCTTATTCACCTTGAGAATCAACCTACTCATCACGCTATGCTGTTTGCTATGGCGTGACGCATCAATCCACAACCTCCATACA
Organism: Gymnoscopelus braueri; assembly: GCF_963280865.1. Lineage (NCBI taxonomy): Eukaryota > Metazoa > Chordata > Actinopteri > Myctophiformes > Myctophidae > Gymnoscopelus > Gymnoscopelus braueri. The sequence continues at coordinate 9,544,534 of NC_137615.1, forward strand.
TACATACATACATACATACATACATACATACATACATACATACATACATACATACATACATACATACATACATACATACATACATACATACATACACAAACAACACGTTTCGGTGAAAACAAGTTGGAGGTGAAAACGGCAAGTAAAATGCGCTGAGATGTTTGAGATGTTTTTTTTCTCCTCCCCTGGTCGTCCAGGAGAAGCAGAGGATGACTGACAAGCTGGAGGACACCGGCCTGAGACTGAAGGACGAGATGGACCTGTACAGGAAGATGATGGACAAGCTGTGGCACAACCGCCACCAGTTCCAGAAGGAGAAGGAGGCCATGCAGGAGGTGAGGTCAAACGCACACACTTATACACAAATACTCTCTGTCATGTCCGGTCATCAAGATATCGTTGCTGTCGGGCAGAAAACTCTTATCTCCATATTCTAACTTGTTGTGTTTTTTCGTAAATTAATTCCCTACTTGATCATACTACAGCGTCATACAAAAAGAATCACAAAGTAGCAGATCCACAAGCTCAAAACGGGAAGCGAAGCGACGTGTTTTGAGCTTGTAAATCTGCTTTTAACAGTTTTGGACATAATGAAGTCACTTGAAAGGACGTTCACATTAGCATGGCTGCACAGTCTAGGATTTGGGTATGAAAGCTTTCATACTTGAATACTGCAACCTAGATCCTTTCCTATACAAAATACCTTACACATACTATGTCATTTTTATTTATTTATTTGTATTCATTTATTTGTTAGGTTTTGTGTCAATAACATGTATTGCTACATGGCTACTATACCCAGCCTCTACAGTCTATAATGCATATTCTGTAGCACCATTTATATGTGTGTACATTGTATAATGCATATGGCAAATACTGAAGTTGACCTCTGAACTGACTTTGTGTGTGTGCGTGTGTGTGTGTGTGTGTGTGTGTGTGTGTGTGTGTGTGTGTGTGTGTGTGTGTGTGTGTGTGTGTGTGTGTGTGTGTGTGCGCGTGTGTGCATGTGTGCGTACTGTACGTGCAGCTGATTGATGACCTGCGTCGTGAGCTGAATCACCTCCAGATGTTCAAGCTGGAGACGGAGCACCCGGGTCAGGGCATAAGCACCAAGACCAGAGAGATCGAACTGGAGCACGAGGTCAAGAGACTCAAACAGGTCAGAACGGACCCACAGGTCATTTACAGTAGTGGTTTTTCAAGTCAATAACCCCCCCCTGGACCCCCCAAAACGGTCAATCACGCATACTGTTTAGCACTGCTTTCTTTTTAACACTTTGTATGCATTTATTTGTTTGTTTGTTCATTTATTTATTTTCTGTTGTATTTGTTTTTGTGTCAAGATTTTATTTAGATTTAATTTCAAGCACTTTGGATTGCATTTGTCGTATGAATTGTGTTATACACACAACAAACACAGTTTATTACGGCAGCATACGGGGAGTCAGGATTGATTCACTCCTTGTCTTCTCCCCTGGAGTCTGAAAACTCACCTCTTCAGACTCACACCTCCTATAGCTCTCCTTGTTTCTTTCAATTTAACACAACAATTACATTTTATTATAGTGCCAAATCACAATCAAGTTGACCCTTTACATAAAGAGCAGAGACCTTTTGTTCCACATGTACCAAGTATTTTATTTAACCCATTAATACCTGGAACGCATCTGTGTCACTTTAGGTTTCTTTGGCTATTCAAAAATAGCAGATATACAAGCTCATAGCGCGGCACCGAGTGCCGCGCTATGAGCTTGTAGATCTGTTATTTTTGAAAAATCTTGAAAAAAAAAATTGGGATATTTTTTTTTTTTTTTCAAAAAACTGTTAGGATTTAGAAAACATTTTGAAGAATCGCCTTAAACATGAGATGTTACTGTAGGTGTGATGTCTGCCCTGCTATTCTAGTTACTTTGTAGCACCTAATTGCTTTCTTTGCATTCTATTTCCTCCACCAATTACCCTGTTTATTGACTACTAGGGTGCACTCTTGCATGTTGCAGGTCTGCTAAATTGTAATTAGATGGAGGGGGATGAGACAGAGTTGTTTCCCACAAGTAACAGAACAACAGCCTTACAAATTCCACCACAATCTCTTATCTCACATTTTTTTTCGTAAATGAATGCCCCCACTTGATCGTACTACAGTGTCACACAAAAGTATCAAAAGTAGCACAGATAAAAGCCCGAAACGCGGTGCGTTTTGAAGGGACTCCCTCTTTCTTTGGCGTGTCCCCCAGGTGTTGCCTGAACCCTAACCTTTAACTTGACAAAAACTATGCCTAACCCTAACTATCACACCCGACAGAGAGGATATCCTACCAGTATAGATTATACCAGTACACATAATCTAAGTATACACACAGATTCTAACATCATACAGCTTTTTCCCAGTACAAATGCAACCAATATATATATATATATATATATACAGTGGTGGAAAGTAACTAAGTACATTTACTTAAGTGCTGTACTTAAGTACAATTTTGAGGTATTTGTACTTTACTTGAGTATTTCCAAATTCCAATACTTTTACTTGTACTCCACTACATCTCAGAGGAAAATATTGTACTTTTACTCCACAACATTTACTTGAAAACTTGAGTTACTAGTTACTTTTCAGATATAAACTATGATATAATGAAACATACATTAACCACTTTAGCCCTATTTTATACATAGGCAATTTGAAAATAGCCGATCTGCTATTTTCAAATATTTAGTACTTTTACTTTTGGTACTTTAAGTACATTTTGATGCCAATACTTTTGTACTTTTACTCAAGTAAATGTTTAATTCTGGACTTTTACTTGTAACAGAGTATTTTTATATTGCAGTATTGATACTTTTACTTAAGTAAAGAATTTGAGTACTTTTTCCATGACTGTAAATATATATATATACTGTACACGTTCCATAAAGAATGAGTAATCACAGAAGATAATAACACATCATCTGACTGTCACCTCCAGGAGAACTTCAAGCTGCGTGACCAGAACGACGACCTCAACGGTCAGATCCTCAGTCTGAGCCTCTACGAGGCCAAGAACCTGTTTGCCTGTCACACCAAGGCTCAGTCTCTGGCCGCAGAGATCGACAACGCCTCCAGAGACGAGGTGAGTCCACTGTTTCTCAAACTTTTTTTCATTTCAAGGTTCCCCCCAACCAACGTCTGTGTGTTGGTTATAACAATATTGAACGAATGAAAAGTATTAAAAAAAACACTTCTGACAAAACCAGCTAACTCCATTGGATCCTCAAACACTCTGCTAAACCAGCTAACTCCACCAAAAGGGGGGTGGAGTCAACAGGTTTTCCATTTACTCCACCAATTACCTTGTTGGTTGTCGACTAGGGTCCGTGCAAATCACTGCTCTCTTGTACTTTGTAATAGGGCTGCACCCTATTAGGAAAACATGTGATATGCGAAAACATTGAATATTGCGATGTTTTCGACTCCACTTTCCAACAATGTGTTTTTACTGAAAACTTTGCACCTGCTATTGACAATGAATATATACTTAGCAATACAGTTTCTCACTGTATCAATATCTTTATACCTGGCTTGGTGAAATGAATAAAAACCTGAAGACAAGTAGCAGTGAGTGACTAAATGTATTGATATGCAGAGTGTGAATACATGGCACAATGTATTGTATTTTGCTATTTAGCCTATATTGTGCATGTTGATATTGCGATGATGGTACATTTTCGATATAGTGCGCAGCCCTACTTTGTAAGTCTGTTAAATGGCTAATTTGTAGTTGGAAATGTTAAATCTCATTTCCTTCTCTTGTATTGCCTTTCCACTCTTTCTCTCTCTCTCTCTCTTCCTCCATTTGCCTTCCTCTTCCTCTCTTTCACATGCTCTTCCAGTTGGTGGACGCCCTCCAGGAGCAAGAGGAGATTAACTACCGTCTAAGGCAGTACATGGACAAGATCATCCTGGCCATTCTCGACCATAACCCTTCCATCCTGGAGATCAAACAATGAAGACCACACACACGCACACACACACACACACACACACACACACACACACACACACACACACACACACACACACACACACACACACACACACACACACACACACACACACACACACACACACACACAAAGACACAGACACACAGACGCGCGCGCATTACCATACCTTATTGTTTCCATGTGCACAGCCTCACCATGAACCGAATACAGACGTTTCAAAGTGAAGACGAGCTAATTGTCCACACTTCCCTAAAAGGTCCTGACTTGTTGTATACAGAGCCGTGACCTCTTCCTCACAAGTATAGATACATGTTGGTGCACAAACACACACTCTATTCTACTCTACCCTACTTTACTCATTATTGTACTCTGCTCTATTGTATTCTACACTACTCTACTCTACTTTACCGTATCCTCCAGTGATTTATGACAGAAACACAAATGGAGCGACAGAGAATGACAGGAAAGAATAGATAGGAAACAGGAATCTTGATGTACACTTACTGTTATTACACTACCTCAGCAAATTTGACTGCTGTCCACAGCTAACACTAACAACTCTACTGTCACTGGATGACAGGGGTCTGCACCTGAAGCATCTGATTGATTCGAAGTGGGTGCGACTTAAAACATCCTGACATATTCTTTGTTCAATGTCTTTACATGTGTTAAATGATGGCGTGGAACTGGGACCAATTATGTGCTTCGGTAGCCCAAAGTGATTTCCCCTCGTTGCATTCCTTGCCTTCAGCTAAAGGCGGATCTTTACGTTTTAGGATCATGGTGTACCATTGACTTCACCAAGTAAGCTAATGGAGCTTGTACTCAACTGGCTTTCTTCTTCCGTTAACACCTCTCATACCCGGCGGCTTCTCATAGCTTTCAAAAAGACATGAGATGGCATTCCGCCATTGAGCTGGTCAAACGTAAAACTTTGGCAAGCACCTGTCAAACACGGAAGTATCGGTCAAACCTTTAAATATAGTGTCAAAGTATTGCTGCTTACAGCCAGGTTTGACCTCAGTCAAACCTTTAATAACTTGCAACCTTGCGTCCCTATCTATTTTGGGCATGTCAATCAATGTACATTTTTAAAAAATGCCAAAACGTTTTGACAGATTTTCAAAAAAATAGCAAGGCTCGCAACATGTCACACATGTGTTCCATAAGGAAGGACGTTTATAGGGAAGCAGGTGTCTATTTAGAAACGGGTGAATATGGCGTTCCATAAGGAAGGAAGTTTATAGGGAAGCAGGTGTCTATTTAGAAATGGGTGAATAAGGAGTGAACAAGGTGTTAATGCGCACTAAGTCACCAGCTTGTACTAGGGTTAGGGTTAGGGTTAGGCTATTTTACTTTGTTAGTATTGATAGTATACTGTATTAGCCTTAAATCAAGTCTGTTCGTTGAAGCACAAGTCAAGGTGAATGGTAGATTCAAAGAAAAGCGTCTCTGTAGGGCTTGAGTTATTTTACTTATGAATTAGGGGAACAAAGAAATAACTGTGGAAAAGTGGTGGGTGGAAATGCAATGTGTAAAGAGGAACATGTTTATTTTTCTTACATAAAGTAATCCTATTATCTTTTCCCTGTGATTGTTTGTTGGACCTGCTAGCTAGAGCACACGTTCAGATTCTGTTCATTAGTCTTATCAAGACAATGCAAATCAACTGTTCCTCACTGATCACAGCGTGTGATGAAGACTCTGTGAAGAAAAATGGGCGCATAAAATTCAAGGTGCCCCTATACTGTAGGACCTGACTCACTGAAAGTGTCATTGACGCAATCATCACATGAGTCCACCTGTTCACATCGTTTAAAATAGAACCGAGCTCTGAAAGACCCGTCAACAGGTTTTGATGCGCTGCCACCATCTTCTCGTAACTGGCAGTGAGTTCCACGTCTCTTTCTCCTATAGGAACCATTTCATTTAGCTTTTGAGGTGCACTATGAAGGGCATATAGCATTACTGAAGGACATTACATTAACACTAACCCTACTCCTCATTGAGCAGTGACTATACATGCATTAGACACTAATGATTGTTCTTTGTCAGTTAAATCGTTTATGTGTCACTATGTGAAATGCAAAGAAAAAAAAGCTATAGGCACTTCATTGCAGTTAATTCTAGAGAGGAATGGTCTTTTACCACTTTTACCGCATTTCACAAGATGAAGAGAATAATTCAGTGATTTGTACAGAACTGAACAATGGAAGTTTCTCAAATAATGATTCCAAGTATAGAAATGTGCAGGTGAAATGTTTACTTGCATTGCTTAGAGTTATGTAGAAGTGCACAGATATTCATGAACAATATATTGATTTGAAATGTCACAGGGAAAATCAGTCATGTTTCACGTCACTGGTCCCAAATGTAACTTAGGCATTAGGTATTTTCTTCTGTATTGTTATGAATGGAAATGGATTTTGCTTCATCCTTAAGATTTGCTCACTCAGACATCATCCACTGACATGAACGTGCACGTGTACACACACACACACACACACACACACACACACACACACACACACACACACACACACACACACACACACACACGTACACTGTAGTTGATCACGCATAGATTAGCTAGCCAGACATAAGGTGTGTTACACCAAAAAGGTCGCCATGGGCTATCAAATATTGAGCCGTGTGAATAGAAATGTATTGTATTGTCAAAAACACAAAACTAGTTTTGCTTGGTTGCACAAATATTGTACATCTACTTTCTTTTTTTTTTGGTACTGTTTTCTTTGCGTGTTCGTTCACAGTTATCTTGTTTTTGTGCCTTTGTATCAGAGGTATCACAAATGATATTTTTTCACTAGTCGAGCTCTGATTGTCTGCAGTGGCCATTGTGAGTGAGCTTTTTTGATATCTAAACATTTGCTATTGGACTCATCCCATCATTTGTGTTTTCTTACATTGTAAATGTTGTACAGAATCTAGTTAATATTTGTATTTATGTGCCACGCATTAAACTTAATGAAGAAAAAAGCTGTCTTTTATAATGTTTTATGATAAGAAAATAAAAAGGGATAATCTGTATCCTAGACATTATTATTATATACGTGTGACCTGGAAATATATAGCACACTTAAAAAGATGTCATAGCCAAAGTATTTCCTTATAATCGATCCCTTAAATGTTCTAAAAGTCAATGAAAATCTAGACTTAAAGTTATGTTATTGATTCATTCTCACATGCAGAGAGGAAAATACTTGTCTTTAGATGCAGATAATGATATAGTCTGTCACCAATTACATTACATTACATTACAGTCATTTAGCAGACGCTTTTATCCAAAGCGACTTACAATAAGTGTAATCCTACCAATCCTGCATCAATAACTTAAACCCTATATACTTAGTTGTTTCGGGATCCCCCTGGACTCTATACTTGGTCTGCTCCATTTTTCACTATACACCAAATCTCTTCGCGAAATTTGCCAATCGGCAAGCTCACAACGTTGTGATGCATTGTGAGCTTGTATATCTGCTATTTTCGCCGAATGTTCATCCCAGAATAAGGACGCTAGGCTTCATGTGGTTTAATAGATCACTGACATTTTTTGTTCACTTACAGACTGTCAATGGTGTTGTACAAACTAGACATGATGCTGTAAATAAACTCCATTGCCTTTGGCATGACCAACTGTTTTCTTTGTCTTGTCTTCTCTTAACTTGTTACTGGGGCTTTAATGCAGTATTTTAATGCGGAAAACATTCATAATTAAATGAATAAAACAAAAGAAACAGTTAACAGGATGTGAAAGTGGTATGATAAGCATGTACACATGCAGTATCTCTGCAACATGTGGTCTTCCTCTGGTTTGCGTTATGTGGTGGATTATGATGGTAGTTTGATTAACAGAACACACAACTACTATGTATTTCCATGCTTTGGTTCACTGCTGTTCACTGGAGACACACCCATGCTTTCCCTGCTGAATAAAATTAATGCCTGCATCAAGGTTCAAGGTTGTACTTTAATGTACCTGTGCACAAGATGTAACAATATAGTAGAGTAAAACCTATTTTTGTTCTGCTTCCTTCAGACAATGTAGCAGCACTGATAATAATTATAATAAGTAAAGAAAAAATAAAGAGACAAACGTGGAGTAGTTTAATACTACAGTAATAGGATAATAAAAATTTATACCTAGGTCAATATACTGTACTATTCAATATATACAGTACTTTAAAGCTAAATACACTAACTAAACCATATTGATAGCTAGCATACAACTCAAGTAGTGAGGCCAAATCAGGCCATAATGACAGCAGGGCACAAACTTCTGCATTTTATTAGCCTGATTATCAGACTGAAGCGTGAAGGCTGTCCACTCAGAGAACAGGAGGGGTCTATGTTCAGTTCAGTTTTATTTTCAGATCCTTTGGACAAGTATACAAATAATACCAAAAAACACACTCACACACACACACACACACACACACTAGCCTGGTATCCAGCCTGCTTCGCTACGTTCGGCGGACTTTTTTTTCTCTCTTCGCTTCTCAGTCTGGAGAGCACCCTATTGACTCGTTTTGCAGAACTACACTGGAACTACATATGTTACGTTGGGCAACGTCGTTGCTGATTGGATGTTGTTCAAACGAATGACGAATCACAACGATCACACTGTTTTTTTTTGTCCCGCCCCGCACCACAGACCAATCAGAAGCCACGGTAGGTTTCGAAGCTTTTGGCATGTCCCGCCTCCCTTGGAGATAGGAGGCTTTCCAGACTGAGAAGCGAAGAGAGAAAAAAAAGTCCGCCGAACGTAGCGAAGCAGGCTGGATACCAGGCTACACACACACACACACACACACACACACACACACACACACACACACACACACACACACACACACACACACACACACACACACACACACACACACACGTATATATACATAAAATTAATTCATTTGGTTTATTTATAAAAACTATTCATACTAATCATAATAATAATCATAGTATCTATCATAATAATTGTCCAAGCCCCCGAATAGGGTTTAGGGAGAAGCATTCAGCTTGTCGGGCCCAATATTACCCCTGGTAATATTTCCCTTTTTTATTTTTATAAATAAATAAATCATTAAAGCCTGGTGAAGTGAGGTTAATCCAGTGAGGCTAGACTTTCTTTGGCTCTGAGACACCGTGGTTCTCTGATTGGTCTCTGGTCAGGATCCTCCTTCATCATGATTTGTGTGCATGGGGTTCTCATCTTAAACAAGCTTAGTGCTTAATGAGAGTTCCAGTTTAGTAGACCTTGTATTGTGAATTTGTACTTCCATGTACTGTACTGTTATGTACTATTCTCATGTCTTACTAAATAAACTACATCAATCAATCAATCAATCCTTCTCTGGGAGGAACCGTTCACACCACTAGTAGTGATTGGAGGGGCGCTCATACACACTCACCCCGCGCTCTCATTCGTATTTATGATTGGTGGGGCGCCCACAGACAGTACTAAGTTGAATATATATATATAGAATATATAAGTCTCGTGTTCCTCTACTACAGCACATTTGTTATTGTTACAGTTGACACCAGGAATAAAACCGAATTATGTCAGGAAGAGGGAAGACCGGTGGGGCAATAACCGTGAGGTGACAAAACGAGCCCTAATGTACAAAAGCACTTTAGAGGGAGGACTTGGCGCATTGGATGTTGGCAACAAACTGTTAATTGCCTTTTGTAAAAATGTGGCTAGGGGATTTCTGTGTGGAGAAACCTGGCTGGGAGACCCCCAAAAGTGGGAGAAACATAGGTGCAGGGGCAGATTGTCAATTCCATACTACAAAGTGACATATGGAGATTTTACAACTAAACATAGCACTTTGAATATAAACTGGGGCACCCAATCAAACAAAATAATTTACAAATTAATAAGTGAGGACTTATATGGAGGATTGGTGAATTTTCAAGATTGCTCACTGGAGCAAAGTAAACGCCTAGTAAAGTGTTTTAACAGCGGCCTTGTTACAGGGACCATACAGGATGTTATGTGGCTGACGGTGCGTTTTAACAGCGGGCGATCAGCGGGCGATCAGGATAGTATTTTCCGGAAGTGCATTATATGTCTATGAGAGCCGGCGACTACTGGCGATAGGGCGAAGTGGGCGGGGGGGCGATGAAAGATGGATTTTCTTTATCTTTTGGACGATGTCGCCGGCGATCGCCCGAGAGTCGCCCGCTGTTAAAACGTACTGTAACAGTACATAGGAGACTCCCTGTAAGAGCAGTAGTCAAGTGGAGTTGTTTTGTGAGAACCACAGAATGCCCTATAGTGGGGTCGTTTCGCACAATTATCGATACGAAGCTGATAATAGCGCCAAATTTTGCATGAGGCTTCTTTAGGACCTACTGATGGATTCTAGCCTTGGGTACCAAACTTTATTTTGAATATTTTCCATACATTTAGGCTTATCAATATTCATTAAAAAAAACAGGCCGATTCACTTTTTGGCCTATAACTCTTGAACCGTAGGTCATAGCATCAAAAATATTTTTTCCCTGGACTCCTTGGATCATGACGCAACTTTGCATATAGGTCCCGCCTCTTTTCCGATTTCAAGATTTTCCGCCATTTTGCGTTATCTTCAAAACACATATTTTGCTACTACTCCTAAATATTTTGTCCAAAACTCACACAAATCGGCACACCCTCTGTCTTTGGTCATGTGATCAAGATTTATCAGTCAGAATTTTCATATTCCCTTCGGATTGGCTACGATTGGCTTCTGAAATTTGTGGGAGGGTCTGTTTGGAAAAAAATGGCACAAATCATAAACACAGCGTCCTATTTGTCCTAAATTCATATCATTGAGGGGCCATTAATAAACGTAGAGCCAATGCGATTTCACTTCCACCCATAGGGGGCGCAACAAATTCTACAAATGTCACTGTTTTTGCGCCAAATTAAGTACAAATGGTCTTGTGAGTCAAACATTTGCAATTGCAAAGTGGAGAACAGTCCAAATTTGATTTGCCACATTTGCAGGTGGAACAGTCCCCTTTACAAGAGCATTTGATCAGCTCTCAGATTCCTTGGTCCATCCATACTCATGTGGGGAAGGAATAACTTGTTCTGTTTGTAGGCTGGTCGCCCAGATGCCTGCTTGATACACTGCCCGCTTAACATGCTGAAGTAGTGCATCTTGGGTGGGTGGCAGTTTCTCCATTGACCTATTCCCATGACAGAAGAGTTATTTTCTAGTCTAGTTGATGGAGCTCAAAGGACTGGATTTGTCATACAGGATAACCGTCAGTCTCTCAAGCTTCTGGAATCGCTGACTCTCAACATTCAGCTGCTGGAAGGGATGTTTGGCCAGACTGACAAGTATCTCTGTGACATCATCATAGGCTTGCCAGGCATGCCAAGCTGACTTCTTACCCTTACTGTGGAAAGCAGATGTTGTGTCTGGAACATGCCAAAAGCCCACCCAGATGTCAGCCAAAGGTTGAATCGACCTGTTGCAATCATGAGGAGGCAGACACCAGGATTCTGGTTCATGTACGGCATGCACTTGAGCAAGGAGCAACAACTATCCTTGTGCGTACTGTGGACACTGATGTCATCGTGATCCTTGCAGGCTTGTTCCATCATTTAGTTACGATTCAACCTTTGGCTGACATCTGGGTGGCTTTTGGCATGGGCAAAAAAGACCGATTTTACCACATCAACATCATGTGTAAATCTCTGGGGGAGCCACAATCTCGTGCTCTGCCTATGTTCCATGCATTGTCAGGTTGTGACACAACATCTGCTTTCCACAGTAAGGGTAAGAAGTCAGCTTGGCATGCCTGGCAAGCCTATGATGATGTCACGGAGATACTTGTCAGTCTGGCCAAACATCCCTTCCAGCAGCTGAATGTTGAGAGTCAGCAATTCCAGAAGCTTGAGAGACTAACGGTTATCCTGTATGACAAATCCAGTCCTTTGAGCTCCATCAACCAGACTAGAAAATAACTCTTCTGTCATGGGAATAGGTCAATGGAGAAACTGCCACCCACCCAAGATGCACTACTTCAGCATGTTAAGCGGGCAGTGTATCAAGCAGGCATCTGGGCGACCAGCCTACAAACAGAACAAGTTATTCCTTCCCCACATGAGTATGGATGGACCAAGGAATCTGAGAGCTGATCAAATGCTCTTGTAAAGGGGACTGTTCCACCTGCAAATGTGGCAAATCAAATTTGGACTGTTCTCCACTTTGCAATTGCAAATGTTTGACTCACAAGACCATTTGTACTTAATTTGGCGCAAAAACAGTGACATTTGTAGAATTTGTTGCGCCCCCTATGGGTGGAAGTGAAATCGCATTGGCTCTACGTTTATTAATGGCCCCTCAATGATATGAATTTAGGACAAATAGGACGCTGTGTTTATGATTTGTGCCATTTTTTTCCAAACAGACCCTCCCACAAATTTCAGAAGCCAATCGTAGCCAATCCGAAGGAATATGAAAATTCTGACTGATAAATCTTGATCACATGACCAAAGACAGAGGGTGTGCCGATTTGTGTGAGTTTTGGACAAAATATTTAGGAGTAGTAGCAAAATATGTGTTTTGAAGATAACGCAAAATGGCGGAAAATCTTGAAATCGGAAAAGAGGCGGGACCTATATGCAAAGTTCCGTCATGATCCAAGGAGTCCAGGGGAAAAATATTTTTGATGCTATGACCTACGGTTCAAGAGTTATAGGCCAAAAGGTGAATCGGCCTGTTTTTTTTTATGAATATTGATAAGCCTAAATGTATGGAAAATATTAAAAATAAAGTTTGGTACCCAAGGCTAGAATCCATCAGTAGGTCCTAAAGAAGCCTCATGCAAAATTTGGCGCTATTATCAGCTTCGTATCGATAATGTAAAATAAACAGGGTTAATGTACTGGACTACTATGCCAGGTTGTACACACACAGAGACCATAGACCATCTATTAATAGACTGCAACAAGTCTAAACAGATATGGAGTAAAATGTTTGACATGGGGGTCAAGGTACCATGTCACAGAAATATTTTGTATGCCAATTGTACCTGTGCAAAAGAAAATTATGATTTATTCTGGTTGTGCATTTGTGTCACTGTTTTTAAAATATGGAAGACTCGGTCCAAAATGGCAATGGTCCATAACATAGTTATAAATGCAGACACTGTTTTTGGGCAGGTGAAAACAGACTTAAAAAGGAGGAGAGCTGTAGATCTAAAAAAAACGCACCCAACATTTAATTTGACCACAATCGCACTGGGCACTTGATGGGGTCTGTGAAATACGGGGTGTTTCGTGGACCTTATCGGGCGACCAGTGTGATACCACGTAAAGCCTTATGAAATGTGTGGAGAGGTGATTTCCATGTAATGTTTTGAAGGATCGATGAAATGTATGATTTTTGATATATCCATGTAATGTTTATGAGATTGAGATTGCCTTGTTATTACCCTGCCATGCTCTTAAATAATATGTATTGCCAAGGCTTAACTTATGACTTATGTATATAAAAATATATGTTTTTGATATAGCCATGTAATGTTTATGAATTGAGATTACCTTATTACCTTGCCATGAATTTAAATAATATGTATTGTCAAGCCTTGAATTATGAATTTTAAAAATGTATTTAATTGTAAGATGTGGAAATTCAATAAAATACTTTAAAAACGGAAGACCGGTGGAAAGTCCAGGGCTAAGGCCAAGACCCGCTCCTCTCGTGCCGGGCTCCAGTTCCCCGTCGGTCGTGACTCGTGTTCAGACTGCTGCGTAAAGGCAACTATGCCCAGCGTGTCGGTGCCTGGCGTAACAGCATAACAGCTACTCACAAATACATTTGTAATAAAGGGGGGGAAATGCTGATATATTAAATACTTTAATAACTAAAATTGTACATAGCTGCTCTCCCTGTTGTATTAGAACAAAGGGAGTCATCAGACAATGTGTATGTGTCCATGAAGCTAAACTGGGTCATTCACACATTCCAGAGTGAAGTGGCTGCATGGGTGTAAGACTGGTATGGGGGCGGGGCTGCAGCTTTTGGCACCGCCTACACAGCAAGGTCTGCCTGTCATCTTTTACGTCCTCAGAACACACATAAATAGACATGTCTTTGAGTAGTAGAGTCATTCACTTCTGTATCTTTTACTGAAGCAAAATGTCTGGGCGTGGCAAGGGAGGAAAAGGGCTTGGAAAAGGAGGCGCCAAGCGCCATCGCAAAGTGCTTCGTGATAACATCCAGGGAATCACCAAGCCCGCTATCCGCCGTCTGGCTCGCCGTGGCGGTGTGAAGCGTATCTCCGGTCTGATCTACGAGGAGACTCGCGGTGTCCTCAAGGTTTTCCTAGAGAACGTGATCCGTGACGCCGTCACCTACACCGAGCACGCCAAGAGAAAGACCGTGACCGCCATGGATGTTGTCTATGCTCTGAAGAGACAGGGACGCACCCTGTACGGCTTCGGAGGTTAATAATGCTGACTTGATCTAGATCTACCAACAACCCAAAGGCTCTTTTAAGAGCCGCCCACACTTTCAATACAGAGTGTATTCCTATGAAAGTACTATAAACAGTCATAAACGTCAGTTTATTTAATTTTACTGCTCAAATATAAGCCTTATTATATCAATGGAGAATATCTTCTGGAAGCAAGCCCGCTCTGATGGCCCTGAAACATGACTATCATATTATGACAGTCCTGGATGAACTTCAACCTAGTGTTTGTTTGCACTTTCTCCCTTTTTGGTCCGTACATCTACATAAACGTTCAGCTTTCAAATATAAAGTTCATTCCTCATTGGCCACGGATGTTACAATAATATACGGGCCGTCCGAAGTACTTTTATCGTCTGTACTGTCCAATAAAAAGCATTTTAATCAGATTTTTGGCCATTTTCTCCGTATTTCCTCCATAGTGCTTTCAATTACCCTACCGGTTGGGAGGTGTACTGCACGTTTTAGTTGCTGGACTAGTAATACAGATTACGGTGTCATGGACAAGACTAAATGTAGCACCGTTCACACCAATACTTTCAGCGTGCATATTTGGTGCATTGTACAATGACATCATTGAACGACTTAAGCTTATTCACATATATTGTGTTGATGCAATACAAATATTAATAATGTTGTTGCAAAGTAATGTGGACTGTAGTAACTCTTTATATAGAAACAGTGGGTGGCTCTTAAAAGAGCCTTTGTGGGGTTTGTTGGATAAATGAAGTAGATTTATTTCTTGGCGGCTTTCTCGGTCTTCTTGGGGAGCAGAACAGCCTGGATGTTGGGCAGCACACCGCCTAGCTCCATAAAGAACCTCTCACTCCGCTATACAGCTCCGAGATGAGGTTCTATGTCAGGCTCCAGGCAACCATTTGTTCATGTTTATACATATAAAACACAATTTTATACATAAATATACGATATATGTGGTGGCCTACCCCCTACCCTACGAGATAGGGGGTCCCTGCTCCATCACCCCATCAGTTTGGGGGTCCCTGGTCTGAAAAGGTTGAAGACCCCTGGTCTAGTGCAGAGAGTGACTTTATTTGACCGTGGTATACTTATTTTTTGAACGCAGATGAAATTCACATTCACTTGCCAGCACCATGTCATGCTCCCTGATTCAGTTTGGAATAAGTTCCCATAGTGGGAGTCGAACCGAGGCCGCCTGGGTGAAAACTAGGAATCCTAACCGCTAGACCATACGGGAATGTGTAAAACCATCTACTTCATTTATATCAGATAGAAGTATCATCTCGGATTAGTAGCAATAGTCTGCAGTTAGTGGATTGACTAGATTATACTGTATAAATTATGTATCGATAGAAAAGTATGTTACAACTGGATTGAAATTGGAGCGTGGAACAGAGCTATTAATTCCAATTTAAATATAGATTTACCCTAAATGTTTATTATACTTTATCCCTAGTAGGCGGGAAAACATTATGCCGAAACAGAGACAGTGTACAGAAAAAGAGACACCTCCCTCTGTGGGTCACATAGGCAGTGGCACCAATCATGTGCTGGGAGTCGCACACTTCATTTGCATTGGCCTGGTATAAACACTGGTGCGACGCCCGTTTAGAAACACATCTTCACTACATCACTCGTAGAAAGAACCATGCCTGAACCTGCCAAGCCAGCGCCCAAGAAGGGCTCCAAGAAAGCCGTCACAAAGACCGCTACCAAGGGTGGTAAGAAGCGCAGAAAGTCCAGGAAGGAGAGCTACGCTATCTATATCTACAAGGTGATGAAGCAGGTCCACCCTGACACCGGTATCTCCTCCAAGGCCATGGGCATCATGAACTCCTTTGTCAACGACATCTTCGAGCGCATAGCCGGTGAAGCCTCCAAACTGGCTAACTACAACAAGCGCCGCACTATCACGTCCAGGGAGATTCAGACCGCCGTCCGCCTGTTGCTCCCCGGTGAGCTGGCCAAGCACGCCGTGTCTGAGGGCACCAAGGCTGTGACCAAGTACACCAGCGCCAAGTAAACTACATAGTCCGCTCTAAACACAACGGTCCTTTTAAGGACCACCCATATTATCAAGAAAGGGCATATCCATATAGATTTTAATTTGAACTACTTCGGCTATTTATTAGAAATACTTGACTGTCAGGTACCACCCCCCCCCCCCCCCCCATTTGAACTGATCACAAAAGCGGTTCTTGAACTATATTTCTTGGCTTTAAATGTTTTAATTATCCATTGTAATGGTCAAATATAAATACCTAAATGATCAATGTTAAGAGAGCCTAGATAAACAGTACACGGCCAAAAATAAAATTATGGATTGTAGGTAGCCTACTGTTAAAAAATAGCCTACAGTAGGCTTCTTGTACCATAATAGAATTTGAGTAGCCTACTTTACCCCCCATGAGGGTTCTTTTGCATATTCTAGTGTCCCATTGATTGTCTTGATTTTGACTGGAGTCGTTTCTGCTGATTGTCCTTCATTCAAAATAGACCTTGATGTAACCAGGCTTGACTTAAAACAATGTAGTGGACACCAAGAGTATTTTTATCTAGTGGAAAATCGCTGGACTCGCTATAATGATAGCTTGAATTTATTTAGCGCATTTCATGAACCATATGACGCTTACAAAAAAAAACAAGCAACTATATTTGCCATAAGATGGCAGAATGGACCTTATATTTACACCTTTAAAAAGTACACAGTAAAACAAAAAACACCTAAAATGGATTACAGTCTGTGTTCCATGTAAACACTCTAAATAAACTTAGCATTTATAAATTATGATGTGATGTTTAGATCTGTCTATGCAATGGGTGATTGTGAGCACTTTAACTATAGTAGGGTAATTTATTAATGAGTAGGCCTATATATAGTATATACCTATACACACATTGTGTAGTCTTACGCATATAGCGAGTGATCAGACCTCATAAGCATGATATGCATGAGCGTGACAGCTGAACACTGGTCATGGCATTATTTGCCATAATCAATTTAGGTGTCAGTGGTGGCCAGCTAATGTACATTAACACATTTAACTGAAACACATGTGGTGTTTTTTTCCCTCGTATTCCTTTTGATAAAATTAAAGAATACCCATTTTGCCTATTATAATACATTATGAAGCAATCTGGGTATACATGTGCTATGTAAATTGCTTGTAAATAAATGGTGTGCTGTGTTTATACATTTTAAATGATGTCAAGTAATAATGATGTAATATGCCATATGTTTTGTAAATGGCACCATTGGAAAAGTGGAGCTTGCTCTCAACTGGCCACCTTTCATAAGTCTCCATGCCACAGGGAAGGACAACAGCAGCACTGTGTTTGCAGACACTGGAAAGTTTGACATTTAAAACAAAACGCTTTGCCAAAGAGGATCTGTTTAACTGTTGTTCCAAAGTCAGACATCTCAGCTTGATCTGCAGCAAATAGGGAAGTGGATATTCTATGTTTAAACTATTTTAAACGACAAATGACAGAGGAAAGCTGGCAAACTCCTCTCCTTGTAATGGTGTATATGTGAGGTTTTTAACGTCTCCAAACAAAACGCAGGAGTCCTCAGCGCTCCACATGATTTGATTATGAAGTGAAACTTGTCTGCTATCTGCTCCATTTGTTGTTTTGACTTAAATCCATTTCTCCGTCTGTATTTTATCTGGTTTTAGTTGTGGAGAAAACACAAGTGTCTCAGTATTCTGCTGCACACAGAGCACTGACCCAGTGGGTTGAGTCTACATGGTTCTCACACATCCTTTAAGTTCCACCCCCTCCTCCTCTATTCCATCAGTCTCTACTTAGCCTTTAGTTCAGTGCATCTGAAACACCAACCAGAAGACAATGGCAGAAGTCGCTCCAGCCCCAGCTGCCTCCCCGGCTAAAGTAGCCAAGAAGAAGACCGCGGCCAAGCCCGTGAAAGTCGGTCCCAGCGTCCAGGAGCTCATCGTCAAGGCTGTGAGCGCTTCCAAGGAGAGGAGCGGCGTGTCTCTGGCCGCCCTCAAGAAGGCTCTAGCCGCCGGTGGCTACGACGTGGAGAAGAAGAACAGCCGCGTCAAGATCGCCGTGAAGAGCCTGGTGGCAAAGGGCACCCTGCTCCAGACCAAGGGTACCGGTGCGTCTGGATCCTTCAAGCTCAACAAGAAGACCGAAGAGAAGGTAAAGAAACCCGCTAAGAAGGCAGTCAAACCCAAGAAGCCGGCAGCCAAGAAACCCGCCGCGGCAAAGAAATCTCCCAAGAAGGCAGCAGCCAAGAAGCCCGCAGCCGCTAAGAAATCTCCCAAGAAGGTAAAGAAGCCTGCAGCTGCAAAGAAACCAGCAGCCAAGAGCCCCAAGAAGGTGGCCAAGAGTCCCAAGAAGGTGACGAAACCCGCTGCCGTTAAGAAAGCACCAGCAAAGAAGGCAGCAAAGCCCAAGGCGGCGAAACCCACGAAGACAGCCATTAAGAAGAAGTAAACGTCCACACAGCAACCTGTCTACCCCACAAAGGCTCTTTTAAGAGCCACCCACAACTTTATTTAAAGAGTTCCTTTTCTCATAGATATATATATAATTTTTAATATTTGCGCTGGCATTTAGGATTGGTTATTAACTCAATTGAGCAAAGAGGGGGGGGGGGATCATGTGATTGTCAACAGTGAGATCTAATGATTAATGTTGCTATATTTTGCAAGAGAAATAAGCAACTGAACAAGGTGTATGAAAACCAGCCCCAAAAGAGGCCACATGAGTGCTAAAGCCTGTATATTGATAGGTGTTGTGATCTTGTAGATCTGCTAATTTCGAGAAAATCTTAATGGCAACATCACAACAGTTACAAGCATTGGATGTGAGTTTTAGATACATAAATAAGGCTGCCCATGCAGATTGTCTACAAATCAAATATGGTATTTTTTTAAATTTTTTTTTCAAACAATGATATTTATTGGTATGTATATTACATGCGAACATATATGCATTTATATATATATATATATATATAATCATAATGATCCAATATAGGTGTATGATGTGCAAGAGATAACAGAAGTGATACATGCGAAAATATGATTAATATACAAAATATAATGTGGCAATAGATATTAAGAGAATATAAATATGCATATTCAATATGAACTATTTTATTTTTTTAATCAAATCTAACAGCCTTGGCATATCTACATACTGATACATCACACGGAAACGGCATTATGTTCAACAAACAGTTCGTTTTACTTTTGATTATATTACAACTTAATAACATTAATTATAACAACTGTATTAACAATGTACTATTGTCACATGTCACTCTAAAGTCCCAGTAATGTTTTACAATGTGTTCATCATCACAATGGACCCTATTCACAACAGCCTGTTCATGTTGGTTAGTTGTACTTTTTATTTAGCTTGACCACTAATACTGACAATGTTATTTTAGTAGCACTATATACATGCCAGATTTAAAGTTATACTTTGTAGCACCAAATCATTGTCCTTTACTTATGCGACCATTTACCATGTCGTCTCTGATTGTACACTTTGTAAAATAAATCACCCATTAGGATGAAGAGATGACTGATAACTGTCTAAAATTGGTCATTGACTGAGAGACGCCGTCTTTCTCTGATTGGTCTCTGGTCAGGAACCTCCTTGTTTGGGGAGGAACCACAGTTTAGACTGGGAGGAACCGATCACGGCACGAGTCTAGTGCTGATTGGTGGGGCGCTCATACACAGTCAGCCCGCGCTCTCCTTCATGGTCAGGAACCTCCTTCTCTGGGAGGAACCGTTCACGCCACTAGTGATTGGAGGGGCGCTCATACACACACTCACCCCGCGCTCTCACTCATATTTATGATTGGTGGGGCGCACACAGACAGCACTGAGTTGAAGATATAAAAGCTTTCGTGTGCCAGTGTTCCAGCACAATTCTTCGAGGTCCAACTCAAGAAATAAAGCTAAAAAATGTCAGGTCGAGGCAAAACCGGAGGGAAGTCCAGGGCGAAGGCCAAGACCCGCTCATCTCGTGCCGGGCTCCAGTTCCCTGTCGGTCGTGTTCACAGGCTGCTGCGCAAAGGCAACTACGCCCAGCGTGTCGGTGCCGGCGCCCCGGTCTATCTGGCGGCTGTTCTCGAGTACCTGACCGCCGAGATCCTGGAGCTGGCTGGAAATGCTGCCCGCGATAACAAGAAGTCTCGCATCATCCCCCGTCATCTCCAGCTGGCCGTCCGTAACGACGAGGAGCTCAACAGGCTGCTGGGTGGAGTGACCATCGCTCAGGGCGGTGTGCTGCCCAACATCCAGGCTGTTCTGCTCCCCAAGAAGACCGAGAAAGCCGCCAAGAAATAAATCTGTGTTCAACGTACCCCACAAAGGCTCTTTTAAGAGCCACCCACTCTTTCAATCAAAGATGAATTCTATTCCCTTCTATATAGACCGTATGTGCACAGTTTATATAAACTGACTGCATAATGCTGTGGTGTAAAGTAAGCCAATACATTAACTCAAATACTGTATTTATGTACTATCCAGCATTAGTCATTTATTAGACGCTTTTATCAATAAGTGCATTCAACATAGGTAGGGAATGAAACTACTAATCACCAGAAGCATTATTTTGTAGTTTTTTTTTATTGATTTCGCTGGAGTATTTTCAATACTTTACTTCTACTCTAGTCTACTGCATAACAGGCAAATACTGTACTTTTACTTATAAAACCTACATTAACCACTTCAGCCCTATTTTATACATAGGCCATTTGAAAATATCCGATCTACAAGCTCATTGTAGATCTGCTATTATCAAATATTTTAGTACTTTTGGTACGTTAAGTATATTGTGATGGCAATACTTTTGTACTTTTACTTTTTGAACACAGGCCTTTTACTTGTAACAGAGTATTTTCATAATGTGGTATTGCTACTTTTACTTCAGTAAAATATCTGAGTACTTCTTCCAGTAAAATATCTGAGTACTTCTTCCACCACATATTATATGATCGTAATGACTTGCAGGTATTTAATATCCTTTACATATTTATAGTTAGAGCCACATTGCATGATTACATCAGTGCCTATTATTCACTTGCGTAGGATTGAGGTAGATCTCAATCCACAATTATTTGTAGTAAAAGCATTTATTGTCCATATTGGAAGTTGACACTTATTTGACCACGTTAATAATTGGATGAGTGTTACATTTTAATGTAATTAAGACAAGATATGCCTACTTATAATTCTTACTCACCATAATCATGTTGTTTTGTCACTCAAGGAAAAATGTTTATTTATTTGCCCCATGTCATAAAACACAAAGCAATGTATTTTCACTTTAATGTAAACTAGTATTCATAGTATTATCTATTACAACAGCTCAGTATGAAGTTTGTAAGAGATCCCCTCCTCCAATCGGTACCAGTGACGTATGGTACCTCCCCAAATAAGGAGGTTCCTGGCCGCTGACCAATCAGAGAACGACGGCGTCTGAAGAAGCGCTAATAAAAGGCAGCAGTTTGCGCCGTTCCTACACATTACTACTCTCTCAACCTCGTTCAGACTCAGAGAAGCCATGGCAAGAACCAAGCAGACCGCTCGTAAGTCCACCGGCGGCAAAGCCCCCAGGAAGCAGCTCGCCACCAAGGCAGCGCGTAAGAGCGCGCCGGCAACCGGTGGAGTGAAGAAGCCTCACCGTTACAGGCCTGGTACTGTGGCTCTGAGGGAGATCCGTCGTTACCAGAAATCTACCGAGCTGCTGATCCGTAAGCTGCCCTTCCAGCGCCTGGTGAGGGAGATCGCCCAGGACTTTAAGACCGACCTGCGCTTCCAGAGCTCCGCCGTCATGGCTCTCCAGGAGTCAGCCGAGGCTTATCTGGTCGGTCTGTTTGAGGACACCAACCTGTGCGCCATTCACGCCAAAAGGGTGACCATCATGCCCAAAGACATCCAGCTGGCCCGTCGTATCCGCGGAGAACGTGCTTAAACTACTCCGTCACTATCATAAACCCAACGGCTCTTTTAAGAGCCACCCACTTATTTACTAAAGAGACCTTTCCACTAATGCATATTTTGTAATTTAAAAAAACTAGTCAGCACGATCCTGGAAGACAAACTCACTCCCCCAAATATATATGATTATTTATCTATCCACAAATGCACTAATATGGACACATACAGAAAATAAGTTTGTGTAAATGAAAACAAATCAACGCCTTTATGAAATTTGTGTTTAAATTCAAATGTATTTGCAATTTGTTAAAAAAAAACTGGGTGTGTGAACACAGGTTTTGCATAGACGGATAACATGATTGATCTCTGCTTCCCCTAGCTTACTGTATGGAATTTGTACAAATCAGAGTTGTAGAGTAACTAAGTACATTTACTCAAGTACTGTACTTAAGTACAATATAGAGGTATTTTACTTGATTTTCAATACTTTTACTTCTACTCCACTACATCTCAGAGGCAAATATTGTACTTTTACTCCATTACAATTATTTGAACACTTTAGTTACTAGTAACTTTGCAGATATACATTATATTATAAAACATAATACCTTAACCACTTTAGCCCTGTTTTTTTAATAGGCTTTTAGAAAATAGCCGATCTACAAGCTCGATGTAGATCGTCTATTTTCAAACATTTTAGTACTTTTACTTTTGGTACTTTAAGTATATTAACTTTACTTGTAACAGAGTATTTCTAAATTGCAGTATTGATACTTTTACTTAAATAGAAAATGTGAGTACTTTTTCCTCCACTGGTACAAATACATAAATAATAGCCGTTTCTCACTTAAGGCTAGTATCAGATTGTTTCCATCATGGAAAATGATCACCGCAGAGTTAAATGTAACGTGATTGACATATGCTGGTGTAATGGGTGTAGTGCAGTCAAATGCGAAATACAATTGAACATTTCCAATACTGTGTGTGTGTGTGTGTGTGTGCGTGTGCGTGTGCGTGTGCGTGTGCGTGTGTGTGTGTGTGCGTGCGTGTGTGCGTGCGTGTGCGCATGCATGTGTGCGGTTGTGTGTGTGTGTGGCTCTACCAGTGATTCTCAACCATTTTAATTTCAAGGACCCCCAGTTTGACAGGTATTAAGCTAACAAATAGGGTCCATTTGTACACGCTCAGAGTTACAGACCCATAAGGGTCCATTTGGTTCCTAACTATCCATCATTTAGCTGGGGACCCCCTGTAACTCCCCACTTTGAGAACCAATGGTATACGCAATTGTCATGTAGGCTATACAACTATTAGGCCTGAATAAAATGTCCATTTGAGGAAACTGTAAATGGAAGAACACATACCTGATGTCACACTGCTGTTGAGTGCAACCTTCCTTTTAAAGGTAATTTACACTTTCCCATGGCAACAAGGAAGAATTTTTTATGGTGTGGTGTGACTGAGAATGAGGAAATTCGACATCTAACCCTGGCATCAACAATGAACAAAACATTCATGTTTGTCAGCATCACAACGGCCTCTAGCTTCCTCCCTTTCCCAAAGCATCACTCCAGTGCAGGCTACGAGAGAGAGGTCGATACTGTAGTGAATGAAGGCAGATGGCTGTTCGTATCATGTATTTGGAAATTATTCTACTTTTATCCGGGGCTGTTTGCACATGCTCATGTGCAAGTAAGTATTCAGCTTATATCTTATTTCACCAATGTTCAGTAGTTTTACACCCAGGGCAAACTTTGGAGCACTGTGTTTACTATTCTCACATCATTGTCAAAAATCATTAAGAAAACAAAAATGTCACCCTGTTTTAGGAACTCATGTCATACGCCTTGGCTATGGACGCTTTCAGAACAAAGATGCTAGAATGTATCTGACTCTGGATGATGATGAGATGGGTTATGTAGACTTGAAGAAAGGACAGGTCATCTGGGACAGCCGGATCCCACATGCCTCCCTTGTGCCTACCTGGCTTTCCCAGTCTGCATTGGGTGCCAGAGAAGAGTGCAGACACAGAGTAACGACTTGGATGCTAGATGCAAATCAGGCTTAACCTATGTCAAATGTAAGTGTTTTTTAGTTTTTTATCAACAGGTCACTGATGGGGTCCACTGAATATCCATTGTTACGAGAGACACTGTTTCATTTCATGACGATTAAAATGTATTATTTGGTATTATAGCTGCCCCTGAAACTGTGATCTACTCCAAAGATGAAGTGATGGAGGAGGTGGAGAACACTCTCATCTGCTTTGTCAACCACTTTGTCCCTCCTTTCATCAAAGTAAAGTGGACTAAGGATGACGTGGAAGTCCCTGCAGACGATTCTATGGTCCGATACCTGGGAAACCCTGAATTCATATTGCCAAATCATCATTTCACTCCTCTTTATATTATAATGAACACCTGTATTCTACAAGCAAAGCATTGATGAGCATGATCTTAATGATCAAAGTTGGCAAGTAACCCTGGATGAAACTGTCTTATTTTGTTCACAGAAGCTGACATAACTGAGAGTAACCGTGGATAAAAGTTTTATCCAGGGTTAGTTTTATCCAGGGTAAACTGTCTTATTTTATTTTATGATAAAATAAGACAGTTTTATCATAAAACTGTCTTATTTTGTTCACAGACGCTGACATAACTGTCAGAAGTTATAGTCCAACTGTCTTCTTTGGAGTTGGTCTGGCTTTGGGACTTCTGGGCATTGCTATTGGAACATTCTTCTTTGTTAAAGACAAGCTTTCAAGCTGAAATTCCATAATAATAATACAACTTTATTTGTATAGCACTTATTTAAACAAAGTTACAAAGTAAGGAGTGTAGAGACAATTCTAACGTACTTCCGTGTTTGTGAACTGCTAAAACATTGTACTGTATTTCTCTTTTTCATGGGGAAATTATATTGACACTGGTTTGGATTACATTTCTATTACACCGGCCTTAGTGAAATGTATACAGGCAGCTTTTATGTGAGGAAGTGAAGCTCAATTAATAGGTGATTTTGTACATTAGTTGCTTTTATTAGTAGACTACGGGTCAATTGTTTCAGTTTTTTTTATTATTAACATTTACAATGATTGGTTTAATATCGATAGTCTTTCAATTTCTTCTCTTGTGAGGTTCACAATAAGGAAATTATATTCAATGGACCATGCAATCTTTGTATCTTCTGAGGTTTAAATGTTTTGCTTTAACACATTTACTTAATTTTGCATATTAATATTATCATCCTCAAAGCAAAGTTATTTTTGGCCTTACAGTAGCTAATCAGAATCGGCAACTGTAATGTAATTGTCTGTTCACAAAGCACAATTGAAACAGTGGTTTAAAGGCTATACGGATCCATACTAGTCTTTTTTTTAATTCTTTTTTTTTAAATAATTTTTATCCCACGATTTTGTAACCCTTATTTTTCACCCGGTGCCAATTGTCTAAGTGATCCTGGGCGCTACACCTCACCAGCCTAGGGAGGCCAGGGCCGAGCTCATGCTTCCTTCAATGCATGAGAGCCAACTGACCTTCTTGTCACCTGACAGGGAGGAGTTTCCCTGGTTGGACGTAGCGCGTGGAAGGAACACGTTATTCCAACCTGCTGTCATGGGGGGAGGCGGTATAGCGACCAGGATTACTACATGTTTTTGTGAGGGTATTAACTACCCTGAGAGACACGGGGAGAACATGCAAACTCCACACAGAGTAGGCCCCTTCGCCAACCCCACCTAGGGTATGGGCGTTGATGACGCGGAGGAGAAGACGCGCCCACAGCGTCCCCGGTGGGAATCGAACCCAGGACCTTCTAGCTGTGAGGCGACAGCGCTACCGACTGCGCCACCGTGCCCTCTCCATACTAGTCTTAATGTCTTAGCTGTGTAGTATTGCCAATCCCTGTGAGGTAGTTTGTAGTTAGAAATCTGTACATGAAGTATTGTAAACAGGCGTATTGTATCATGCCTGTTGCAATATAATATAAAATAAAATACATTCATTTTATTTTATATCATGCCTTGTTGGAAGGCTATAACGTCTGGTTCAAAAAGTGTTAAATAAATTATTAATTTATTCTTTCAAAAAACATGAATGCAATCAATCAATCATGTACTTTAAAATACTTAGGTATTTTAAAAAGCATGTATCCTTACATCTGAATACTTTAAATATTTTTAAAAGCAAATACTACAGCACTTAAACTCAAGTAGAAATTTGACTTTGTAAATTTCACTTATATTTGACCAGGAGTATCTATACTTTGACGTGACTTTGAAGTACTGGAGTTGAGTACTTTGTCCACCACTGCCTATTGGCCACATACATTATTACGAATACTTTCCCCTAAAGGACTTGATGATGTTGATTCTGTTACTTAATGTAATGTTATAACTGTTGTCATACCAACATCTTCCAGCGAGTATCGCTGTAGGGCCTTTTTGCCCATCATCCATTTCTCCCAGCCTTCATAGGTTATTATGGCTTTAGATGTGCCTTATTTTTAAATCTATGGTTCCAGCCCCTTGAACTTATTGCCTTATGATGAACTACTTTGTATTGTTGTATTTTGTATCTTTGAACTATCTTGGGCAATTTATATAGGCCAGTTGATGAGTAGGACCTAGTGATATCATGTCTCAACAGTTGACTTTCCTTGTGTTTATTGTTGTCTTTTGAAAATACATATACATGACCAAATCATTGTCATCAATATAGGATGACATCGACAATATAGCCTATTGTTCTTCCCAAAATAACCTGGCTTGTATTGTGGAGGATATCTGTGATGATGTTGACCATTTTGGTAGTTTTATTGTGCAAATTGTATTAGATTTTTCGGTTTTTAAGAGCTGTATATTTTATATAGATTGATTCAGATTTGGATCGTGGATAATCAGTGTGATGTGACCGCTGTGCATTTTTCTGTGACACTGTGCTGTGAAGGTACAAGTTTGAAAATGATCATGTTAAATAAGCTTGCTGTGAGGACAACTCTCCTACCCGGATACTACCGTCAGGAGAAGGCGTGCTCTACTCAAGGGGATCTTGTCTCTCTGGATTAACTGGGTGCAGATTCTTGATAATACATAAAATAAAGGAACATCCGCACTCTCTTCAGTTATATTCTTGATTTTTTTTTTAAGGGTGAACAGCCGCAGCAACAGGTCTATCTAGAGAAACATCTTGATTTTGAGGGGTCCTAAACACAATTGAAAAAACACAACAAAATAAAACAACTACAAGCACTTCAACCAAACAAACTCATAACAACAAACAAAACAATACAACCAAACACAAAGTATTAAACTCCAGCCAGGTTAAAAAAAAAAAAAAAAAAAAAAAATATGGCTGTGTTATTGTTTAGAATATTAATTATATGGTAATAGTGTAATACTAGTCTAGATTATTAGGCTACTAATGTTGGTGGGAGAAAAAGACACTGATAGGACTCAAATGCTGAATAGGGCATTCCACTCCAATAGAGATTTCCAAAAATATTTATTTAATTCTGTGAAAAAAAAAAAAAAGGTATTTATTAAATATAGTATTATCATATAATTACATATTCCATTTTTTTTCACAGAATAAAATGTTTTATGGTCATGATTCACCAGGACTCTGGATGGCTTGATTCTAGGCTTAAAATAATTGATATAAATAATTGTGTAAATCTATATGGGAAAAAAATGATATAGCTACTACATGACATGTATGTTGTGTGCATTTGGGGGGTATTGGGTTTCCAGAGCAAAGCTGCTGCAGATATTTTGTTAACACTTTACTTAAAGGTCATGTCTATAATGCATTTGCGCTTATAAGGCATTATAACACTCGTTATAAATGCTTATAATCATGTATGACATGACAATGTTTGAGATATTATAAGTGCTGGTTATAATGCATTATATGCTCAGCGGAACAGCACATTATAACTATCTTAACTGAAGTTATATTTCATATACATAAGCATTTATAAGTTATATTATGCCCTGCATTATAGATAGATATTATAACCCTGACTAGCCACACCGTATTTTTTAACAAGTGCTTTGTAGGCTATTGCCAACTGACTAGCTTTACATTAATTTACTTCCCTCAGTCTCTGTGCTTATGGAATGTAAAAATCTTTTAAATAAATAAGTGGCTGGCTCTTAAAAGAGCCGTTTTGGGGTTCGGGCAGTGATAGATCAGTTTAAGCACGTTCTCCACGGATACGACGGGCCAGCTGGATGTCTTTGGGCATGATGGTCACTCTCTTGGCGTGGATGGCGCACAGGTTGGTGTCCTCGAACAGACCGACCAGATAAGCCTCGGCTGACTCCTGGAGAGCCATGACGGCGGAGCTCTGGAAACGCAGGTCGGTCTTGAAGTCCTGTGCGATCTCCCTCACCAGGCGCTGGAAGGGCAGCTTACGGATCAGCAGCTCGGTAGATTTCTGGTATCGACGGATCTCCCTCAGAGCCACAGTACCAGGCCTGTAACGGTGAGGCTTCTTCACTCCACCGGTTGCCGGCGCGCTCTTACGAGCTGCCTTGGTGGCGAGCTGCTTCCTGGGGGCTTTGCCACCGGTGGACTTGCGGGCGGTCTGCTTGGTTCTTGCCATTTTTCTCACTCAGCAAGGCGAAGTTAAGAGTTGTGCTGAGACACATTCAAAATGCTGGTTTTATTACAGCGGCGCTGAGACGCCGTCTTTGTCTGATTGGTCTCTGGTCAGGAACCTCCTTCTTTGGGAGGAGCCGCTCGCGCCACTAGTACTGATTGGAGGGGAGCGCATACATACTCAAACCGCGCTTTCATTCGTTTATGTGATTGGTGGGGCGCTCACAGACAGTACTAAGTTGAACATGAGCCAGGGACTCATGTTCCGGACTCAAACGCGCGCCCGTTTGCATGTATTAGCTCCAAACCGCCAAGAAATGAATCATTCGTTTTAAACGAACTCCACCAAAAGGCTCTTTTAAGGGACACCCACTGTTTCACCCTAAGATTCTTCCACTCCCTGCAATCAATGTTGTTTCAATTTAACTCATCCCGATGAAAATATTGAGTTAAAGATAATAATGCACCTTTTTCTATTGCAGTTAAGAATCTGCGTTAATCATACAATCACAAATCTAATGAGCTGACGTTTGCGGATATTGGAAAATAGTTATATTTTGATTATGAAAGGTGAAGAGTACGTCACTAACTGGCAACTATAGTCCCACACCAACGAGATTATTAATGAAGACTGACAACTAGAGGTTGCCTGCCTACATGCCCCTTATTGGCCACTAGATGGGAGTGTTCATTCACCTACTTGATCCTTTTATGCTAGATATGTTCTGTAATGTTAGTCGATTAGTGATTTTATTAACCCAGTGCAATAGAAATAAACTGCTATCTTTAAATTAATATCACCGGGATGAGTGTTTGAAACATGCACAGGGTGTGAAAGAGACTCTTAAGGTGAAATAGTGGGTGGCTCTTAAAAGAGCCTTTGTGTGGTTTGTCAAACGAATAGAGATTTATTTCTTGGCGGCTTTCTCGGTCTTCTTGGGGAGCAGAACAGCCTGGATGTTGGGCAGCACACCGCCCTGAGCGATGGTCACTCCACCCAGCAGCCTGTTGAGCTCCTCGTCGTTGCGGACGGCCAGCTGGAGATGACGGGGGATGATGCGAGACTTCTTGTTGTCACGAGCAGCGTTTCCAGCCAGCTCCAGGATCTCAGCGGTCAGATACTCGAGAACAGCCGCCAGGTAGACCGGGGCGCCGGCACCGACACGCTGGGCATAGTTGCCTTTGCGCAGCAGCCTGTGAACACGACCGACAGGGAACTGGAGCCCGGCACGAGACGAGCGGGTCTTGGCCTTCGCCCTGGACTTCCCTCCGGTTTTGCCTCGTCCTGACATTTTTCTACTTTATTTCTTGAGTTAGACTACGAAGAAATGTGCTAGTACATAGGAACACGAAACCTTTTATATCTTCAACTCAGTGCTGTCTGTGTGGGCCCCACCAATCGTAAATATGAGTGAGAGCGCGGGCTGACTGTGTATGAGCGCCCCACCAATCAGCACTATACTCGTGCAGTGATCGGTTCCTCCCCAAACAAGGAGGTTCCTGACCAGAGACCAATCAGAGAAAGACGGCGTCTCTCAGTCAATGACCAGTTTTAGACAGTTATCATCTCTTCATCCTAATGGGTGATTTACATTTTACAAAGTGTACAATCAGAGACGACATGGTAAATGGTCGCATAAGTAAAGGACAATGATTTGGTGCTACAAAGTATAACTTTAAAGCTTTAAATCTGGCATGTATATAGTGCTACTAAAATAACATTGTCAGTGTTAGTGGTCAAGCTAAATAAAAAGTACAACTAACCAATATGAACAGGCTGCTGTGAATAGGGTCCATTGTAATGATGAACACATTTTAAAACATTACTGGGACTTTAGAGTGACATGTGACAATAGTACATTGTTAATACAATTGTTATAATTAATGTTATTAAGTTGTAATATAATCAAAAGTAAAACTGTTTGTTGAACATAATGCCGTTTCTGTGTGATGTATCAGTATGTAGATATGCCAAGGCTGTTAGATTTGATTAAAAAAATAAAATAGTTCATATTGAATATGCATATTTATATTCTCTTAATATCTATTGCCACATTATATTTTGTATATTAATCATATTTTTGCATGTATCACTTCTCTTCTCTTGCACATCATAAACCTATATTGGATCATTATGATTATATATATATATATATATATATATATATATATATATATATATATATATATATATATATATTAATGCATGTATGTTCGCATGTAATATACATACCAATAAATATCATTGTCAAATTACCATATTCAATTTGTAGACAATCACCCTGATTGTATGGGCAGCCTTATTTATGTATCTAAAACTCACACCCAATGCTTGTAACTGTTGTGATGTTGTCATAGTAGACTTTAACCATGCTTTTTGCCATTAAGATTTTCTCGAAAATAGCAGATCTACAAGATCACAACACCAATACAGGCTTTGTGGCCTGATGTGGCCTCTTTTGGGGCTAATTTTCATATACCTTGTTTAGTTGCTTATTTCTCTTGCAAAATCAATCATTAGTTCTCACTGCTGACAATCACATGACCCCCCCCCCCTCTTTGCTCAATTGAGTAAATAACCAATCCTATGTGCGCAAATATATAAAATAATATATATATATATATATATATATATATATATATATGAGAAAAGGAACTCTTTAAATAAAGTTGTGGGTGGCTCTTAAAAGAACCTTTGTGGGGTAAACTAGACAGGTTGCTGTGTGGACGTTCACTTCTTCTTAGCGGCTGTCTTCTTTGGTTTCACCGCCTTGGGCTTTGCTGCCTTCTTTGCTGGTGTTTTCTTTACGGCAACGGGCTTCTTCACTTTCTTGGGACTCTTGGCCACCTTCTTGGGGCTCTTGGCTGCTGGTTTCTTTGCAGCTGCAGGCTTCTTTACCTTCTTGGGAGATTTCTTAGCGGCTGCGGGCTTCTTGGCTGCTGCCTTCTTGGGGGATTTCTTTGCCGCGGCGGGTTTCTTGGCTGCCGGCTTCTTGGGTTTGACTGTCTTCTTAGCGGGTTTCTTTACCTTCTCTTCAGCCTTCTTGTTGAGCTTGAAGGATCCAGACGCACCGGTACCCTTGGTCTGGAGCAGGGTGCCCTTTGCCACCAGGCTCTTTACGGCAATCTTGACGCGGCTGTTCTTCTTCTCCACGTCGTAGCCACCGGCTGCTAGAGACTTCTTGAGGGCGGCCAGAGACACACCGCTCCTCTCCTTGGAAGCGCTCACAGCCTTGACGATGAGCTCCTGGACGCTGGGACCGACCTTCACGGGCTTGGCCGCGGTCTTCTTCTTGGCTACTTTAGCCGGGGAGGCAGCTGGGGCTGGGGCGACTTCTGCCATTGTCTTCTGGTTGGTGTTTCAGATGCACTGATTGAACTAAAGTTTTAGTAGAGACAGATGTTGTTGGCGCAGCAGCCATACCAGCAAAGGTCTAGATAGCCTTGGACTATACGGAGGAATAAAAGACGCCACACACTTGCATGCAGTTCACATGACACTGACTGAATCTCACGAGTGAGCAAGCCGTGATCTCTTTATTAGCACCAGCTGTGTTAGTACAACCCCTACTGATTGTGATTGACAGATGACAATGATATGACGTCAGCATAAGAGCATTCAAGATATCAATGGTTCACAACAGTTTAACACCCCCACTTGATCTTATTCTGACAAAACCTTTTGACATACATTTACAACTCTTTTTTTTTCTTTTCAATTTCATTTTAACCTTCAACACCAAAAATAAAATACATAAACTTTTCAATCATGACCTTTGTTACAGGTTTGGTTAACATATCAGCAACCATTTCTGTTGTTGGACAGTATTCGATAATAATGTTTCCATCACTAACTGCAGATCGAACAAAATGATATTTGATGTCAACATGTTTACACCTTTGACGACACACAGGATTCTTTGATAAAGCAATTGCCCCTTGGTTGTCCTCAAAGATTGTTACTGGTGCATAATCATTTCCATTGTCCATTCCTTTTAATAACTGCACAAGATAAAAACTTTCCTGTGTAGCAGCTGCCAATGCCATATATTCTGCTTCACATGTGGATAAAGCAACTGTAGGCTGTTTCTTAGACTTCCAGGAAATAACAGGTCCTGTCTGACATAGACTAAAACAGTACCCAGTTGTGCTCCGTCTGTCATTTTGATCTGCTGCCCAATCAGCATCACAATATGCAACAAGTTTTAGTTTTGAATCACTTCTCTTGTAACACAACTCCTGGTCTACAGTTCCCTTCAAGTATCTTAACACATGTTTTGCTGTTACCATATGCTGTTCTTTTGGTTCGGATAAGTGTTGAGACAACTTACTGACAATAAAACTTAGATCAGGTCTAGTACATGTCATTACATAGATCAAGCTGCCTACCACTTCACGATACCTCTTTTGATCAACAGATTCACCTTCATTGTCAAATTTTAGTTTATACTCACATGGAGTCGATCTTGCCTTGCAGTCAGACATGTCAAACCGTTGCAAAATTTTCATGATGTACCTTTTCTGGTTCATCTTTATTTCACCATCTGTCTGTGTGAAATCAATGCCTAGAAAGTTCTTAAGTTTGCCAAGATCTTTCATCTTAAATTTGGCTCCCAAAATTTCTTTTACATTTTTGATTGTTTGACTGTTGCTTCCTGCAATGATAAGATCATCAACCCAGATTATCAAAATAATCTGTTCACCTTTAGATGTTAGTTTATTGTAAACACAATGGTCAGCCGGATTTTGAATAAAATCATTTTCACTTAGAAAATCATGGAGCATTTTATTCCAATTCCGTCCTGATTGTTTCAGACCATACAGTGATTTGTTAAGTTTACAGACCAGTTTCTCCCCCTTCTCTGACTTAACCTCAAATCCTTCAGGTTGTTCCATATACAACTCGCAATCTATCGGAGCATGTAAATATGCTGTTTTAACATCCATTTGATGCAACTCTAAATCATGTTGTACTGCGATTTGCATTAAACTACGTACAGATGTCATATTTGCAGTTGGAGAAAAGGTTTCCTTATAATCAATACCAGAAATTTGACTATAGCCTTTTGCTACATACCTGGCTTTGCATGTTTTTACTGGGTTCTCTTTCACTGTGTAAACCCATCTGCCCCCCACTGCATGTTTACCTTCTGGCAGTGTGGTCAGAGTAAATGTGTCATTTTCTCTCAGTGAATCAATTTCCTCCTCCATAGCTTTAGCCCATAATTGAGAATTTGGTGATGCCATAGCCTCCTGCACTGTTTGGGGCACATCACAAATAACTCTGTAACAATAATCAAGGGTTAGCTCTTCTTGGTGATCAGATTTTACTTTACACTCATAATCATTTAAATATTGAGGAGTTTTCCTTTCCCTTTGTGGATAAGATGTACTCTGGCTACTTTGGCCTTCACCTGTCTGAATGTTATCACAAATCTCAGTCTCATTTTCCTGTGACTCTTTTGGGATTACATTTGCCTTTACAATTTTTGGTAGGTGGTTTACAGCTCTCCTTATACTGAAATCTTCATCACATGTTTCCTGCTCTGTTTGAGTCTGACTCTCAATTACACTCTTGGTGATGAATTTGACCAACCTATTTTTGAGTACTTTTCCTGTGTCAGGATAAAACACCAAATAAGCAGGGCTGTTCTTATCATACCCTACAAAAATACCTTTTTCACATCTTGAATCCAACTTTTTCTTGTCTTGCTTGTAAGCATAGCATGGTG
Organism: Gymnoscopelus braueri; assembly: GCF_963280865.1. Lineage (NCBI taxonomy): Eukaryota > Metazoa > Chordata > Actinopteri > Myctophiformes > Myctophidae > Gymnoscopelus > Gymnoscopelus braueri. The sequence continues at coordinate 9,579,256 of NC_137615.1, forward strand.
ACCCAAATGTTCTCATTTTTGAAAGATTAGGCTTCTTTCCTGTCAACATATAGTATGGAGTCTGTCCTACACGTCTGTTGAAACACCTATTTCGAATGACAGCAGCAGTCATAACTGCATATGTCCACAACTCTTTTGGTAGGTTACTCTCAATTAGCATGCATCTTGCCATTTCAAATAATGTTCTCCAATTTCTCTCAGCTGTCCCATTCTGATGGGGTGAATAAGGAGCTGAGGTCTCATGTCTGATGGCATTCTTACTTAACAATGATTGAAATTGACCAGAAGTATATTCTGTACCATTATCCGATCTTATGCATTTGATTTTGCCATAAGGTGAAACGTCAGCAATGTACTTCTCAGTAGCCTTGACTGTGTCACTCTTAGATTTCAAAAAATAAACAAAAACTGCTCCTGAATAGTCATCAGTAAAAGCTAATGTGTATCTGAACCCATCTTTAGCAGTAGGATCTATAGGTCCAGACAAATCTGTGTGTACAAGTTGCAGTGCAGCCTTTGCCCTTTCATCTGGCTCTCTGCTCCTGCTCTGAGCAAATTTACCTTTTGTGCACACTTCACATGTCAAATTAGATGTATCAGTTTTGCCTTTAATTGCCATACCCTCAGTGACATTTTGCAATTTTAACACATCTTCGTAGTTACAGTGACCTAGAATTTCGTGCCAAGTTTTGATATCAAAACACCCATGACATTCATCAACATTATCATCATTAACTGTGTTTAAATAAAACAATCTATCGTACACCTTAATGTCAAATGTCGTACCGTTCTCGTGAATGAGCTTGTTCTGTCCTTCTTTGAATATGACTGTGGCTCCCTTGGTTGTCGCTGCTTTGACCGAGAAAATGTCTTGGGGAAAGGATGGGACGTACAGCGCCCCCGTCAGCATCGTCTCCACCTCTCGACCCGTATTGTCTTTCAGCCAAACTTTTGCAGCACCTCTCTTCAGCGCTATGCCAGAGGCCCTCACTCCATCAGCCAACTCCAGGACATGTTTTCGTGGCTCGAAACTCTCGTCAAAGTCCTTGAATTTGTTCATGTCGGTCACTATGTGCGATGTAGCACCGGTGTCGACCATAAGCCCCCTCTGCTTCAGTCCACCGCCCGGGTCGCTGTCCACCTGGCGTACCTTGAAGGCGAATGTGTGGTGGTGGTCGTCGTCGCGGTCCTCTTCATCCATGGCCTGTTTCACGTTGTCTCGTCGTCCTCTCCGCCTGCAGTTTGCATCACTGTGCGTGGAACTTCTGCAAAAACTGCACCACTGTCTCTGTTGTTCCCTGTGACCAGCAGCCTGAGCCTTGCACTCACGGGCCTTGTGGCCCTTCTGGCCGCAGCTATAACAGGACAGCAGCTTCACATTAAAGTCTTTGCCTCTTACTTTCATCACGCTGTCGTCAACTGAGCTTCCACTGAACTTCTCAGTGCTCTCGTAGCTCCTCAGCTTCGTCTTGAACTCGGCGAAGGTGATCTTCTCGTCACTTTGTGTAGTGTGGATGGAAAATGGCTTAAATGACTCTGGCAGCCCCTTCAGAATCATAGCTATCAATAAACCGTCACTCAAAATCTCTTCTGCATTTCTCAGTGCTGTGATGGCAGTCTCTGCTCGAATAATATAGTCTGTGATGCTCTCATTGGCAGATTTCTGGAGAGACGTAAGCTCTGTATACAAGCTGATCACACGCGGTTTTCCTTTACCTGCGTAGTGATCCCTCAGAATCTTCAACGCCTTTCTCCCATCATCCGCTGCATCTCTCATGATCAGAGACAGACTTTTATCGTCCAACAATTGAATAAGTTCAGCGTAGACTTCTTCATTTTTATCAACGTCTTCTGCGGCTCTTACCGCGGCCTCTTCTGCATCCTCTTCGTCCCCGCCGTCGCCAGGCTCGGGCGCTTTCAATATGGTGCTCTTCAGGCCTTGTAGACGCAGGTGGCCAAGAAACTTTGTTTCCCACAACTCGTAGTTTTTCTCATCTCCGTCAAAGCACAAACGATTCCATCGGCTTCCAAAATCCTTTCTGGGCCCATAACCTGTTGGCGCAGCAGCCATACCAGCAAAGGTCTAGATAGCCTTGGACTATACGGAGGAATAAAAGACGCCACACACTTGCATGCAGTTCACATGACACTGACTGAATCTCACGAGTGAGCAAGCCGTGATCTCTTTATTAGCACCAGCTGTGTTAGTACAACCCCTACTGATTGTGATTGACAGATGACAATGATATGACGTCAGCATAAGAGCATTCAAGATATCAATGGTTCACAACAGTTTAACAGATGTCATAGAGGAGGAGGGGGTGGAATTTAAATGATGTGTGAGAACCATGTAGACTCAACCCACTGGGTCAGTGCTCTGTGTGCTGCAAAATACCGAAGACTTGTGTTTTCTCCACAACTAAAACCAAATAAAATACAGACGGAGAAATGGATTTAAGTCAAAACAACAAATGGTGCAGATAGCAGACAAGTTTCACTTCATAATCAAATCATGTGGAGCGCTGAGGACTCCTGCGTTTTGTTTGGAGACGTTAAAAACCTCACATATACACCATTACAAGGAGAGTAGTTTGCCAGCTTTCCTCTGTCATTTGTCGTTTAAAATAGTTTAAACATAGAATATCCAATTCCCTATTTGCTGCAGATCAAGCTGAGATGTCTGACTTTGGAACAACAGTTAAACAGATCCTCTTTGGCAAAGCGTTTTGTTTTAAATTTCAAACTTTCCAGTGTCTGCAAACACAGTGCTGCTGTTGTCCTTCCCTGTGGCATGGAGACTTATGAGAGGATGGCCAGTTGAGAGCAAGCTCCACTTTTCCAATGGTGCCATTTACAAAACATATGGCATATTACATAATTATTACTTGACATCATTTAACATGTATAAACACAGCACACCATTTATTTACAAGCAATTTACATAGCACATGTATACCCAGATTGCTTCATAATCTATTATAATAGGCAATATGGGTATACAATATATCTACTTTAATTTTATCAAAAGGAATACGGTAGCCAAGGAGCACAGCAGAGGAAAATAAGCACCACATGTGTTTCAGTTAAATGTGTTAATGTACATTAGCTGGCCACCACTGACACCTAAATTAATTATGGCAATTAATGCCATGACCAGTGTTCAGCTGTCAAAATGACTGCTGTGAAAGAGGTCTGTGCTACTGCTATAGGTCTAACTTAATATTAAAAATGTTGACAGCTAGAATGTTTCGAGTGAAAACGGATGAAGTAAAATAATGTTATCATGCCCAATTTCCTTTTGACTCCATTATGTTTTGGTCTGTTTGCCTAATAGATTATAGTAAATAACAGAGCAAATTGACATCTAGCCAATACAATCTGTGAAGTACTCTGGCATCAAAATAAATTGATGGGGTTCTGGTAAAATATATATATATACACACACACACAATATTTAACAGAATAACCCTATGTCTGAATCAACAGCCAATACAGAAGCTATAATCACATTTTAATACACGGCAGTTCAAAATCTTTAGGAACACGCATCTGTAGTTAAAGTCTAGTGCTCTGATGTCTGTCTGCCGTTTATAGGCATTTTACACGAGCCACTGTTGTCATGTTTTAAAAACATATCGCTACAATCTGTCAAGCGAAGATATGAATGTCATTACATGTACGGCAGCGTTATCTTGTACGTCAGCAACTCATTTAAAAAAGTGCTTATAAGCTAAATAAAAAGCTAATTTAAATGATGCGAATCAACTCTTTGTTGAAAAGATGGGTGGTCCTTAAAAGGACCTTTGGGTTTAGGGCAGGCAGAACTATTTACTTGGCGCTGGTGTACTTGGTCACAGCCTTGGTGCCCTCAGACACGGCGTGTTTGGCCAGCTCACCGGGGAGCAGCAGGCGGACGGCGGTCTGAATCTCCCTGGACGTGATGGTGCGGCGCTTGTTGTAGTTAGCCAGTTTGGAGGCTTCACCGGCGATGCGCTCAAAGATGTCGTTGACAAATGAGTTCATGATGCCCATGGCCTTGGAGGAGATACCGGTGTCAGGGTGGACCTGCTTCATCACCTTGTAGATGTAGATTGCGTAGCTCTCCTTCCTGGACTTTCTGCGCTTCTTACCGCCTTTAGCGGCTGTCTTGGTGACGGCTTTCTTAGAGCCCTTTTTGGGCGCTGGCTTCGCAACTTCAGGCATTATTCAATTCTCTTTCAGAAGGATAGGAGAAGATGTGACACACTGGTCGTGTCTCACCAGTATTTATACCAACTCAGATGCAAATGAAGTGTGCGACTCCCAGCACATGATTGGGTGATTCTGCCAGGAGGGAGGTGTCTTTGTTTCTGCTAAATGTTTTCCCGCCTACATGCTCTATTGTCCCTCTAAGAGCAAGAGGGACAACGTATACTATAGGTACATTCAGGGTATAGGCCTATATAATTGAAAGGAATAATAATATGCAACGCTCCCATTGAAATTTTCAGTTGTAACACACTTTATATCAATGCAGCACATAATCATCTATTAAGCCAGTCTGTGTTTATCTTGAACATGAAGATACAATAATGACATTATAATTGCAAAGCAGACTATTGCTAGTAACCTCACATGATACTTCTATGACCCATGTCCCTGACCTGTTCTTTTGTACCGTATGATGTAATCAAGTTTATTATAGTTGGGGTTTTCCGACTTGTAAACATGATGGAAATATTACCTAAGGCAATTGACTTGCACCATTGTTCTCTAAACACGATTTGAGGGAAAATAGCTACACATCAGCGTAAGTAAGCATCGACAAGTTGCTTACAACACATCTATTAATATGTGTGGGTGGCACCTAACAGAGCCTTTGGGTAATAGAAGTCAGAGATCTAGCCATGGATCACACGACGGTCGGTTGTCATCACCCTCATGGATGAACTTCAACCTGGTGTTTGCATTTTCTCCCTTTTTGGCCTGTACATCTACATAAACGTTCAAATTTCAAATATAAAGTGCTTACGCCATGACCACGGATGTTACAATTATGTACGGGCCCTCAGAAGTACCCGTGTATTACGTATTGTTCAATGAAGAGCATTTTAATCCGATCGGTGGCCATTTTCTCATAGTTATACAACATAATGTATCAGAGTGCAGGAGCGCTTGCTTCCAAATCGGATTCTCTATTGAAGAGAATATAAGCCTTATTAAACAATTTTAATAAGGCTTATATTTGAGCAGTACATTTAAATAAACAGACGTTTATGACTGTGTTTGTAGTGCTTGCAAAGGAATAGACTCTGTATTGAAAGTGTGGGCGGCTCTTAAGAGCCTTTGGGTTGTTGGTAGATCAAGTCAGCATTATTAACCTCCGAAGCCGTACAGAGTGCGTCCCTGATTAAAATGCTTTTGTATTGGACAGGGCCCGTACATTATTGTAACATCCGTGGTCAATGAGGTATGAACTTTATATTTGAAAGCTGAACGTTTATGTAGATGTACGGACCAAAAAGGGAGAAAGTGCAAACACTAGGTTGAAGTTCATCCAGGACTGTCATAATATATGATAGTCATGTTTCAGGGCTATCAGAGTAAGCTTGCTTCCAAATCGGATTCTCTATTGAAGAGAATATAAGCCTTATTAAACAATTTGAATAAGGCTTATATTTGAGCAGTACATTTAAATAAACAGACGTTTATGACTGTGTTTGTAGTGCTTGCAAAGGAATAGACTCTGTATTGAAAGTGTGGGCGGCTCTTAAGAGCCTTTGGGTTGTTGGTAGATCAAGTCAGCATTATTAACCTCCGAAGCCGTACAGAGTGCGTCCCTGATTAAAATGCTTTTGTATTGGACAGGGCCCGTACATTATTGTAACATCCGTGGTCAATGAGGTATGAACTTTATATTTGAAAGCTGAACGTTTATGTAGATGTACGGACCAAAAAGGGAGAAAGTGCAAACACTAGGTTGAAGTTCATCCAGGACTGTCATAATATATGATAGTCATGTTTCAGGGCTATCAGAGTAAGCTTGCTTCCAAATCGGATTCTCCATTTAATAAAAAAAATTTAAATAGAGATTGTATTATATTTGAGCAGTACATTTAAATAAACAGACGTGTATTACGGTTTGTAGTGCTTGCAAAGGAATACTCTGTATTGAAAGTGTGGGTGGCTCTTAAAAGAGCCTTTGGGTTGTTGGTAGATCAAGTCAGCGTTATTAACCTCCGAAGCCGTACAGAGTGCGTCCCTGTCTCTTCAGAGCATAGACAACATCCATGGCGGTCACGGTCTTTCTCTTAGCGTGCTCGGTGTAGGTGACGGCGTCACGGATCACGTTCTCTAGGAAAACCTTGAGGACACCACGGGTCTCCTCGTAGATCAGACCGGAGATACGCTTCACGCCGCCACGGCGAGCCAGACGGCGGATAGCGGGCTTGGTGATACCCTGGATGTTATCTCGAAGGACTTTGCGATGGCGCTTGGCGCCTCCTTTTCCAAGACCCTTTCCTCCCTTGCCTCGTCCTGACATTTTTGTTATGGTGGAAGACACAGAAGTGAATGACTGTAAACTTTAAAGACTTGTTTATTTATATGTGTTCTGAGGACGTAAAAGAGGACAGGAAGACCTCGCTGTGTGGGTGGTGCCAAAAGCTGCAGCCCCGCCCCCATACCAGTCTTAAACCCATGCAGCCACTTCACTCTGGAAGACTGGAATGTGTGAATGACCCAGTTTAGCTTCATATGGACACATACACATTTTCTGGTGACTCGACTCCCTTTGTTCTAATACATCAGGGAGAGCAGCTATGTACAATCAGCATTGTTTTCTTTATTACAAATGTATTTGTGAGTAGCTGTTATGCAATAGCAAAGCCTCTCAGTAAGTCCCCACTGAGGAGTTTTGTATTTTTAAACTGGGAATAGTGTATAAACGGTATTATTTGTTGTGTGACGTGCTGTGAGCTTGTATATTGGTGACTTGTAGAATAACCTAAGTATGATGTTGAGTTTAAGTGGTTAAATTACTATTTATGCTATATTAATTAACTAATATTATTGGGGACCCCCTGGCCACATGGTGAGAACCAGAGCTGTAGGAGCTACAGCAGAGGGGGAGGACACAGGTGGGGCTATAGGACCCCACCAGCCTCTCACTGAGTATAAAACAGATGGATCTTAGACTTCTTCAATTCATGGAGTGGAATGTTCTTTTAATGCAGGGATCTTCAACGTTTTTCAGTCCAACGACCACTTAGCCGAGAGAGAGAGATGAAGCAGGGACCTCATAAAAATATGTTGCAGATTAAACATTTTCATAGATTTCATAGATAGCTTTATAGACTTGTTTGACAGCACTGTCATCAGTGTTTTGCATCAGTGTTTTTGACATTTAACCACTTAAGCCCTCAAGATACTTAGTAAACAAACTTGACCTTTGGCTCTGGTCTGCTCTACATTTGCAGAAAATAGCCGATCTACTAGCTCACAGCGTAAAGCAGTGCGGCACATTGAGAGCTTGTAGATCGGCTATTTTCAGCAAACGTTCTTACCAGAGTATAGAGCACCGAAGTCCTGACGTGACTCGTTCATCCCCAGGTTTGCGGAAGTAATTTCTCTATGGAGAATAACATTGGGTCATCTTAGAATCGTCTCATATAAGAATTGTGGTCCAAAAATAAACACCGCGTGTCGGCGTTATTGTCAGGGAGGAGGTTCTGTATCGTTTATGATAGTCAGTCACTTATATTTGATACAGTCTGTTTCTGGCGAAAATGTAACTAATTCGGCGGAAGTAACATTAGCGTTTTCTCACCGTCAGTTGATGCTTCATATCCATAAGAGTCAACACGCCGGGGTCATTTGTTTATTTTTGGAACACAGTTCTTATTTGACGCGATATTAAATACGTCTATGGGATTCAGAACGGGGGTGGAAAACTGCGAACCAGGTAGACAAACAAAGGATGTGTAAATGACGTCAGACTTCGGCGGTCTATTGCTCTTTGATTTAAGCATCTCACAACATTATGCCTAATTCAGTATAATGCTAATGCACGATGCTATTAATATTGTTATATTGTCCTATTATTTTTCACAGTGGTGTTGTTTTTGTATCCACATATTATGCCTCCTTCCTGCCTGCCTGGCCCTTGTTATTATATATACTATTGTGCCCTGTACATTTTCTCAGGTGTATTTTTTTCATCCATGTATCTGGCCTGATTTTCTCTCCATGTATTGTGATTTTATATTAAAATGAATTTCATTCATGTATTTGGGCTGGATTTGCCTGGACCTTAACCATATCCACTGTATCATATGGTTTTGCTACATTGCTCTCTCGTTGTTCACATATGGGAAACAGCGCCCTCTGGCGATGATATAGAAGCTTCACATTCACTCCCTCAGGGCCAAACCCTTTTTGGCCCGATGGGTCTTCCGTCGCTTTCCGGTAATCCACTCCCGAAGGTATTATAGGAGACCGGAATGCGGAAGTCGTCCTCTTGGCTTCCTTCTGCCTACGGTGAAGGAGCTTCACGACAAATCTACAATAGAACGAGATCTGCGGGTCATCAAAACTCTAGAGCGACTGGTCGGATTCTCGGTCCACAGAGTTCCCCAGACCTCCTTCTCTCCCTCCTATCCCCGCTGTGCTTTTCCGGATGAGGAAAACACAGCATTCTACGGACGTTAAACTAACCACACTAGTTACCTTGGCTAGCTAGCCTTTAGCTTAGCCTGGCCTCTAGCTTGCTCAGTGGCTTGGCCTAGTTTAGCCTAGCCTAGCCACCTACGTCCTTTACGATGGCTCGACGAGAGCCCAACACTACCGCCGATCGCCACGACCGGGGAGCCAGCGTGGATCTCTCCTCCCCCCCGGCGACGACGCGACACCCGTTCCTGCTCCCAGCCCCTGGATGAGTGGGACACTCAGTCTACCATGACGCACGCGCCATCGTGGACCACCAGGCTCAGTTCTCGCCACCTTCCCTTAGGCTCTCCAGCCCTGGAAGAAGCCGCGACACACACTTCAGCGTACAGATCTGGCTGAATGTGCATGCCTATGTGTTTCCTTTGTTTGTGTGGCTCGAAATGTTTTTCCATGACAAAGTAAGTGTCTGTGTAATTTAAAAAGCAACTCGAGACCGGAGACGCCGCTATACCAGCGCTAGCTGAGATGCGACGCCTCACACAGGAGATTTTTCTCAACTAATACTCCACAGGATGGGCTGGTAGAGTACTCGGTTTTGTGCGTCACCCACGGAAGGGTACGGTGGTTCACCACAGATCCGGCAGGTAGGTCCAGTTGCTTTTCCCAGTCTTCCTCCGCCCCACCCGCTGCCAACCAGAGGCGAGCAGCACGACCGGAGGGACAGCGACCGCCTCCCCCGCCTTCCAAATCCCACCAAAGAGAGGCTCCCAGACAGGGGTTTGCACCTGGATAAAGTGGCCGGATAAAGAGATGATCTTCACCAGAGCTGGCAGACGCGACGGAGGATCGCTCGCCAAGCACCGAAAGAAAGAAGATTGAAAAACACACACACACACACACACACACACGTGCCAGCGCGGATTGTCTGACTGTGCATGCCTTGAAGGAAAAATGTTTTGCAAGATACACACACACATGCCAGAGCAGATCGTCTGACTGTGTATGCTATAAAGAAGATTTTGCAAAACACACACACACACACACACACAGGCCAGAGCAGATTTCCTGAGTGTGCATGCTATTGTGTCTCCTGCTGTTATTGTTGTCAATGTGTGAAGAGGACGAGATCCTCACCGGAGCTAACGGCGACAGAAAGTTGCACCCCGAGCCACTAAACAACGTGAATGTGCATGCACTTGTGCGACACGCACACACATATCAGGGTACAAGTTTACATGCCTCTGTGCCCCCCTGCTGTTGTTTGCTCGATTATTTGTCATGACCAAGGTTTGTGTATTAAAAACATGGAATCGCAACGAAATACAGCAAAGTCTTCACTGGAGCCAGCGGAAACGGCGAAGGATCGTTCCTCTAGCCCCTGGAAGAAGTCCCGACACACACACACTCCAGAAGTACAAGTTACTTGAACGTGCATGTATCTGTGTCCGATGTTATTGTTGCTCAGAATGTTTTTTTCTATGACAAGTGTTTGCGTATTAAGAAACAAATTGCAACAAGTAAGTTTTACATCTGAAATGAAAATGAGCCAACGATCATCATCCAACGGTTGGTGGTCGTTGGACGGAACGTAGGCGTAGTGACGGGCCTTAACCGTCACATGCTACACGGGTCACGTCAAAATTTTCCTTGGTCCACCAAATAAGAGCCGTAAGGTAAGACTTAGGCCCATACGTTGTTGTATTGTCGGCGGAGGTGGCCAAAATGGCTGCCTCCATTGGAAAACACGTGCCAAAACAGAAATTGGCCGTGGGCAAACACGTGGCACCTTCGAAAATGGCGACGCACCCGAGCCCACATGTTACAACAAGCACGGTTGCCGGGCCAACGAGTACAGCCAAGATGGCGGCTCTCAAAATGGCCGCGCACACACACACAGATGTGTGTGTGTGCGACGTACGCCCGACATTAATAACAACCCATCCAAATCCTTTGTCACTCCGCATCGAGCGATGCAAAGAATGCAACGCCGACCCGTGGGTGCTTCATATGAGAGCACGGGGGTACAGGCCGCAGTTTCCACAAAACCACCCATGTCCAACAGAGCTTTGTTGTCACACACGAGTGGACAGTATAGTGATGTGTCGGTTATGATCGATTCTTTCACAAGAACTAGTGCCTGACGTGAACGAACGGACACTCTTCACTCTTTGGAACCGTTACGTTCACGATTTCGTTCATGCCCCCCCAGCACACCGCACACATGACAGGCGGATTGGTTAACTCCTCCTGCGACTGTGCATTGTGCAGTCATGTTAGTGGGATCAGATGCACATGGTTGCATGCACATAGTAGCCCCTTAGTCCCCACTGGGACCGGAAGCGCTACCGAACTTGAACGAATCATTGAACGAATCGTTTGAACGAATCGTTTGAACGAATCGTTTGAACGAATCGTTTGAACGAATCTTTGAACGAATCTTTGAACGAATCTTTGAACGAATCTTTGGTCATTGCCGTGAACGTGAATTAAATCGTTCGTTCACTGAAATGAACTGTTGGCGGTTTGAACGATTCTTTGAACGAATCTTTTGAACAAATCATTGCCGTGAACGTGAATTAAATCGTTCGTTCACTGAAATGAACTGTTTGGCGGTACATACTGCTTTTTCAACCATTGATTGAAAATTTTATTAGGCAAAAGAATGTAAAACACAGTACATTTATAATGCTTTTGTCTAAAAGGTCCGGCCAAAAAAAGTCCTTGCGGACTTGTTTCCGTTGGGGTCCTTGAATTAATTTCATAGACATATAGTAGTAACCAAACAGACCAGACCAGACCAGACCACCCATGTCCAACAGAGCACTGTTGTTACACGCTAGTGGTCAAGCGGCGGTGACGTTGCGAGAGGAGACTGCCTCCCTTTACGCAAGAACGCCGTAAGGACAGTGTCACCAGGAGAAAGCCGGCTCGTTTTCTACTCGAGATACTTCCTGGTCAAGAAGAAAGGGGGGGGGCTACGTCCTATCTTGGATCTAAGAGCTCACTAGATCTCAAGGACGCCCTTCTCCACATCCCTATCTACCCTCCGCACAGGAAAATCCTGCGCTTCGAGTTCGAGGGTCGTGTGTACAGGTACCTGGTCCTCACGTTTGAAATGTCTTGAGTCCCAGGATGTTCATGAAAATCGCAACCTACATAGAACAATTGGTTGCTGAGTGCGGACTCGCGTTCAGGATGCATGTCATCACCATAGACGGGTGGTGTCGCACCTGACCTCCCCGGGTTTCACACTGAACTGTGAGATGTGCACGAAGTATGTGCTCACCCAGTCCCATCACGCTACCTTATAGGTATCGCACTAGATGCGGACTCTCTGGTTGGGCTCCCTCAGGTTTTTTGCCGTGTGACAGTGTCCGCGGCATGCATGCAGTCCCTCCAACAAGGGAAAGTAGTTCCTTTCCTGTCGGAGGGCGTCCCTGTAGGGAGGATCATCTCAAGAATGACGATCGCCACCGATGACAGCCTCACAGGGTGGGTCACCACCTTCGGGGGCCGGACGGCCAGGGGTCTGTGGAACCGCAGCATGAGGACAGCATACATTAACTGCTTGGAGTTGATGGCAGTCCTTTTTGGCGGTAAAACACTTTGAGCCCCACATCAGTGGACGTCACGTTCAGGTCAGGACGGACAATGCCACGACCATGGCCTGTACCAACAAGCAAGGAGGTCCGAGATCTCCTGCCTTGAACAGTCTGGCACGTAGGTTTGATTTTGTGGTGCTACGCACACTTGGAATCAATCAGCGCCTCTCATGTACTTGGCCTTCTGAACAGGGGTACCGATCCTCTGTCCAGAGGCGAGACTTTTATTCAGATTGGTTTCCGCACCGGGGTCGCGGACCAGATCTGGACCTAGTTGCCTCGGAGGAGAACGCAGATTGCTCGCTGTTCCTCTCAATGAGAGAGCAGGCTCCTCTGGACTGGACGCCCCGGCGCACGAATGGCCGGGGGGGCTGCCTTATGCGTGCCCTCCGCTGGAACTGATCCACTCCACTCCGGAACGGATCAGACTCCAAGGCTTGGTGGCGTTGCTGGTGGCTCCGGTATGGGGCTCCTGGAGATCGGGGAGATCTCCCCTCCTCTACGAGCAACCTTGGCCCCTCCCGCTACGCAGGGATCCGCGACAGCAGGCGAGGGGCGAAACCTTTCATCCCAGACCCGCTGAAATAGGAATTGTGGGTCTGGCCCGTGGAGGGAAAACTTGACTGCGACTGGTTTTCCACCTAGAATGGTGGCTACCAGTGGGGTATCGTTCAGGTTCGACTCGCTCAAAATAACTAGTTCCTTGCCGTGAATGTGAACGAGTTCGTTCTTTTTCTGGGACAGTTACGTTCACACTATAGTGCATGCCCCCATCCCCTTCCCCCGCTATAGGACGGGAGGTTGGGCTGTACGTGCGTCGTGCGACGTAGAAAACAAAAACGCTCCCACGAGGGCGTTTTTTTACACTAGACGTGAACGAGTCAATTGAACTATTCATTGCCGTGAACGTGGACAAAGTCGTTCGTTCGCTGAAATGACTGTTTTTCCACCACTAGCGGATACTATTCAGGCCGCTAGGGCACACTCCACTAGGTCTCTCTACGGGACAAAGTAGGGCGTGTGCGAGGAATGGTATCTGGGACGGTCCCCGGCTGTGCGTGGTTCCGCTCCAGGTTTCGGTCGCAGACGTCCTGATCTTACTACAGGATAGGTAGGATCTGGGAAACGTTTTCTCCACGATCGAAGGGTACCTGGCGGCTCTCAGTGAGCCACGGTTGGCTTCGAGGGGAAAACCGCGTAAAACAGCCCCTTGTGGGCCAGTTCATGAAGTGCGCTGCGTGCACATCCTGTCTCAAGGTCCCTGTTCGCCGCGTTGGGACTTGGTCCTGGTGCTCGACTCACTCTCTCGTCCTCCTTTTGAGCCGTTGAAGACGGAGGAACCAAAGTTCCTCACGTTCAAAACGGTACTCCTGGTTGCGCTGTTGACAGCGGAACGGGTGAGCGATATTCGTGCCCTCTCGGTGACTCCAGAGTGCATGAGGTTCGCTGGAGGTTCAAACCCAACCCGGCGTTTGTCCCCAAGACTACCTAGCAGTGGTTAAAGCCTACTTGAGGTGGTGGCTTTTCACCTGCCTCCGGTTGCCCGGAGGAGGATCGGAGGCTGCACTGTCTCTGGCCAGTGAAGGCCCTGGGGGTGTGTGTCCAGAACCGACCCAGCCGGTTGTTCGTTTCTTTGGGGCCCCGGTCACGGGGAAGGCGGTGGCTTAGTCAACGCCTTCCCGGTGGATTTTTGGATGCTGTTCGCCTGGCATACACTAGTAGCGGAGCCCCAGTGCCTGACGGCCTGAGAGCGCACTCTACTAGGGGTGTGTCGACGTCCTGGGCCCTCTGCAGAGGTGTGTTTTTCAGGACGCCTACACGGCAGCAAGTTAGTCGTCTACCTCGACTTTCGCTGCTCTCTTTGGCCTGGACGTGGCAGCGCCCTCCATGGCGCACGCAGTCCTGGGCGCGGTTTCCACCTGACGGTGGGGTAGATGCATGGAACAGACCTAAGGTCGGTTCATGCCCTTGTGCCTCCTAGGGGGTGTTGACGTCCTGGGCCCTCTGCAGAGGCGTGTCTTTCAGGACGTCTACATGACAGCGAGTTGGTAGTCTCCTTGACTTTCGCTGTTTTTCTAGCCTGGACGTGGCGGCGTCTTCCTCGGCGCTCGCAGTCCTGGGCGTGGCTTCCACCTGAAGGTGGGTAGGGGCATAGAACGGATGTAGGATCTGTTCATGCCCTTGTGCTTAGTATGTCATAGGCCGAAGTCCGGGCCTTAGGTCAGTAAGGCGGACTTCGGTCTGTTAGGGCCCTCCACTAAGATGGACAGGCTGTGCATGTTTTTTAGATCTTAGGGCTGACAATGGGTTGTCAGGGCCCTACTTTCCTGATCCTTGCCTCAGACCCGGTGGGTCTGATGGCGTCTGGGTGCTGAGGGCCACGGGGGGCGGGGCCCTGGCGCCCGGTACTGGGGCAGGTATTGTGGTATCTCGATTTGTAGATACATTCCGGGGGTTTATATCTCCCATATGTGAACAACGAGAGAGCAATGTAGCAAAACTAAGGGTTACTTCCGTAACCCCGGTTTTGTAAATTGCGAACGAGTTGTTCACAGAAACACCCTTCTTTTTGCTTCACCGTAGGCAGAAGGAAGCTGGTGTATCAAGAGAACGACTTCCGCATTCCGGTCTCCTATAATACCTTCGGGAGTGGATTACCGGAAAGCGACGGAAGACCCATCGGGCCAAAAAGGGTTTGGCCCTGAGGGAGTGAATGTGAAGCTTCTATATCATCGCCAGAGGGCGCTGTTTCCCATATGTGAACAACTCGTTCGCAATTTACAAAACCGGGGTTACGGAAGTAACCCTTAGATATTTCTTCATACATGGGCCAGGCCATTATATTGCCATCAGGCACTTTGAAACCCTCTTAATGATTTGTAATGTTGAATACTGTTACACGTTCACAGTGAGGTTGCCTCGTACAGAATACTGCACTTCACACCTCATTATTGATCAACTTCAGACATTGACTAATTGAAAGGATTGCCTCTGCCACTCACAGCCTTTTAAAAACCTGCTTAACCTCTGTTCTACATGACTCTGATGAAGATATACACTTGACATCCAAACGTCAGTCACATGTATACTCAACACCTTGTCAATAAAGACGTAATGGTCTTGGATTATCCAGTGATGTATTCCTCTTGTCTGCTGCCGTGTCCCACTGCTGTAATACACTGGACCTGCTGTTAAAGGGATACTTCACTTTCACATAAAATAAACATTAAAAAAATATATTAAAAAAAAATGAAAGAAGTTATGGCAAAATAAAGGCCCCCTCACACATTAGTAGGACACTCTAATGCGTGAGGGGGCCATGAATTTTCCATTACTTTTTTCATTTATTTTTAATATATTTTTTAAATGTTTATTTTATGTGAAAGTGAAGTATCCCTTTAACTCATTGATGCACGGTGGCAGCCTCTTTATTCTGGATCATTATTATTATTATTATTATTATTATTATTATTATTATTATTATTATTATTATTATTATTATTATCATTATTATTATTATTATTATTATTATGTTATATTGTATTGCTATGCCTGTTGTACCTGATGTATGAGTGACAAGTAAAATGATTCTAATCACCAAATTGAAGCACATGACGGAAGCCAAGCTAAAATCAAATTTACAATAATAATCTTAAATAATTAATAATACTAATATTAAAAATAAGAATGTATGTGAGCTTTAATATCATTCTAACATTAATGACACCCTGGAGGAAGACCCTTGGAATGAAGTCCACATGCTGAGGTCTTCAGCAACAATAATGTTTGTTTGACTAAAAAAAGCGAAGCAGGAAAATCGCCACATCACACTGATTATCCACTGAATCAATCTATATAAAATATACAGCTCTTAAAAACAGAAAAATCAAATAACATTGCACAATAAAACTACGAAAATGGTCAACATCATCACAGATATCCTCCACAATACAAGCCAGGTTATTTTGGGAAGAACAATAGGCTATATTGTCAATGTCATCCTATATTGATGACAATGATTTGGTCATATATATGTATTTTCAAAAGACAACAATAAACACAAGGAAAGTCAACTGTTGAGACATGATATCACTAGGTCCTACTCATCAACTGGCCTATATAAATTGCCCAAGATAGTTCAAAGATACAAAATACAACAATACAAAGTAGTTCATCATAAGGCAATAAGTTCAAGGGGCTGGAACCATAGATTTAAAAATAAGGCACATCTAAAGCCATAATAACCTATGAAGGCTGGGAGAAATGGATGATGGGCAAAAAGGCCCTACAGCGATACTCGCTGGAAGATGTTGGTATGACAACAGTATAACATTACATTAAGTAACAGAATCAACATCGTCAAGTCCTTTAGGGGAAAGTATTCGTAATGTACTGGGGCGCCGACATTTATAAGCGCACGCTTATAAATATTATTTCAGTTAATTCGGTTTATTCAGTGGCGATCTGAACCAGGCGATCTGATTTGAAGAAAAAAAAAATGAAAAAACACATTTTTTTTTTTCACCCACAGTGGGTGCTTTAGCCCCGAGGCACCCACAGTATCGGCACCCTTGGTAATGTATGTGGCCAATAGGCAGTGGTGGACAAAGTACTCAACTCCAGTACTTCAAAGTCACGTCAAAGTATAGATACTCCAGGTCAAATATTACTCAATTACAAGTGAAAGTTACAAAGTCAAAAAGTATTCAGATGTAAGGATACATGCTTTTTAAAATACCTAAGTATTTTAAAGTACATGATTGATTGATTGATTTATTGCATACATTCCTATTCATGTTTTTTGAAAGAATAAATTAATAATTTATTTAACACTTTTTGAACACTTAGCCTACATTCCAGCAGACGTTAAAGCCTTCCAACAAGGCATGATATAAAATAAATGTATTTTATTTTATATTATATTGCAACGGGCATGATACAATAAGCCTGTTTACAATACTTCATGTACAGATTTCTAACTACAAACTACCTCACAGGGATTGACAATACTACACAGCTAAGACATTAAGACTGGTATGGATCCGTATAGCCTTTAAACCACTGTTTCAATTGGGCTTTGTGAACAGACAATTACATTACAGTTGCCGATTCTGATTAGCTACTGTAAGGCCAAAAATCACTTTGCTTTGAGGATGATAATATTAATATGCAAAATTAAGTAAATGTGTTAAAGAAAAACATTTAAACCTCAGAAGATACAAAGATTGCATGGTCCATTGAATATAATTTCCTTATTGTGAACCTCACAAGAGAAGAAATTGAAAGACTATTATAAAAAAAAATTGAAACATTGACCCATAGTCTACTAATAAAAGCAACTAATGTACAAAATCACCTATTAATTAAGCTTCACTTCCTCACATAAAAGCTGCCTGGATACATTTCACTAAGGCCGGTGTAATAGAAATGTAATCCAAACCAGTGTCAATATAATTTCCCCATGAAAAAGAGAAATACAGTACAACGTTTTAGCAGTTCACAAACACGGAAGTACTTTAGAATTGTCTCTTCACTCCTTACTTTGTAACTTTGTTTAAATAAGTGCTATACAAATAAAGTTTTATTATTATTATGGAATTTCAGCTTGAAAGCTTGTCTTTAACAAAGAAGAATGTTCCAATAGCAATGCCCAGAAGTCCCAAAGCCAGACCAACTCCAAAGAAGACAGTTGGACTATAACTTCTGACAGTTATGTCAGCGTCTGTGAACAAAATAAGACAGTTTCATCCAGGGTTACTTGCCAACTTTGATCATTAAGATCATGCTCATCAATGCTTTGCTTGTAGAATACAGGTGTTCATTATAACATAAAGAGAAGTGAAATGATGATTTGGCAATATGAATTCATTTGTTCAGTTGGATATAAACATTTTGAGTTCTCACCCCAGAACCTAGTCTCAGGCTCCTGCAGGGCCTCCTGCTCCACAGTGCAGGCATAGATGTCTCCTTCCTGAGGGGTGAAGCGCAGGGTGGAGATGTGACGGAAGGTCCCATCAGGGTTTCCCAGGTATCGGACCATAGAATCGTCTGCAGGGACTTCCACGTCATCCTTAGTCCACTTTACTTTGATGAAAGGAGGGAAAAAGTGGTTGACAAAGCAGATGAGAGTGTTCTCCACCTCCTCCATCACTTCATCTTTGGAGTAGATCACAGTTTCAGGGGCAGCTATAATACCAAATAATACATTTTAATCGTCATGAAATGAAACAGTGTCTCTCGTAACAGTGGATATTCAGTGGACCCCATCAGTGACCTGTTGATAAAAAACAAAAAAACACTTACAGTTGACATAGGTTAAGCCTGATTTGCATCTATGCATCCAAGTCGTTACTCTGTGTCTGCACTCTTCTCTGGCACCCAATGCAGACTGGGAAAGCCAGGTAGGCACAAGGGAGGCATGTGGGATCCGGCTGTCCCAGATGACCTGTCCTTTCTTGAAATCTACATAACCCATCTCATCATCATCCAGAGTCAGATACATTCTAGCATCTTTGTTCTGAAAGCATCCATAGCCAAGGCGTATGACATGAGTTCCTAAAACAGGGTGACATTTTTGTTTTCTTAATGATTTTTGACAATGATGTGAGAATAGTAAACACAGTGCTACAAAGTTTGCCCTGTGTGTAAAACTACTGAACATTGGTGAAATAAGATATAAGCTGAATACAAGTGCAAACAGCCCCGGATAAAAGTAGAATAATTTCCAAATACATTATACGAACAGCCATCTGCCTTCATTCACTACAGTATCAACCTCTCTCTCGTAGCCTGCACTGGAGTGATGCTTTGGGAAAAGGAGGAAGCTAGAGGCCGTTGTGATGCTGACAAACATGAATGTTTTGTTCATTGTTGATGCCAGGGTTAGATGTCGAATTTCCTCATTCTCAGTCACACCACACCATCAAAAATTCTTCCTTGTTGCCATGGGAAAGTGTAAATTACCTTTAAAAGGAAGGTTGCACTCAACAGCAGTGTGACATCAGGTATGTGTTCTTCCATTTACAGTTTCCTCAAATGGACATTTTATTCAGGCCTAATCAGGCCCGGATTGGACGGTCTGGCACTTCTGGCAGATGCCAGAAGGGCTGGGCAGTCTGGGGCCGCGGCCAACATTAAAACCGAAATAAAGTCACCAAAAAACAAAATTTCAAGCAATTTTTTGCCAATTAACCACAATTTTTCGGCGCCCGGGCGCTCCGCGCGCGGCCGACCCCCGCTATGGGCCGGTGGAGATCACAAATGCCAGGGCCGATTTTCTGTGCCAGTCCGTGCCTGGGCCTAATAGTTGTATAGCCTAGATGACAATTGCGTATACCATTGGTTCTCCCAAGTGGGGAGTTACAGGGGGTCCCCAGCTAAATGATGGATAGTTAGGAACCAAATGGACCCTTATGGGTCTGTAACTCTGAGAGTGTACAAATGGACCCTATTTGTTAGCTTAATACCTGTCAAACTGGGGGTCCTTCAAATTAGAATGGTTGAGAATCACTGGTAGAGCCACACACACACACACACAAACACACAACCGCACGCGCACGCACACACACACACACACACACACACACACACACACACACGCACGCACACACTCACACACACACACACACACACACGCGCACGCACACACTCACACACACACACACACACACACACACACACACACACACACACACACAGTATTGGACATTTTCAATTGTATTTCGCATTTGACTGCACTACACCCATTACACCAGCATATGTCAATCACGTTACATTTAACTCTGCGGTGATCATTTTCCATGATGGAAACAATCTGATATCACTAGCCTTAAGTGAGAAACGGCTATTATTTATGTATTTGTACCAGTGGTGGAAAAAGTACTCACATTTTCTATTTAAGTAAAAGTATCAATACTGCAATGTAGAAATACTCTGTTACAAGTAAATTTAATATACTTAAAGTACCAAAAGTAAAAGTACTAAAATGTTTGAAAATAGCCGATCTACATGCTCACAACGCCTCGCGATGCGACACTTTTTCTAAAAGCCTCTTAAAAAACAGGGCTAAAGTGGTTAAGGTATTATGTTTTATAATATAATAATTTATATCTGCAAAGTTACTAGTAACTAAAGTGTTCAAATAATTGTAATGGAGTAAAAGTACAATATTTGCCTCTGAGATGTAGTGGAGTAGAAGTAAAAGTATTGAAAATCAAGTAAAATACCTCTATATTGTTTTTAAGTACAGTACTTGAGTAAATGTACTTAGTTACTCTACAACTCTGATTTGTACAAATTCCATACAGTAGGCTAGGGGAAGCAGAGATCAATCATGTTATCAGTCTATGCAAAACCTGTGTTCACACCCATTTTTTTTTACCAATTGCAAATAAATTTGAATTTAAACACTAATTTCATAAAGGCGTTGATTTGTTTTCATTTACACAAACTTTTCTGTTTGTGTCCATATTAGTGCATTTGTGGGAGTTTCATAATAGATAAATAATCATATACATTTGGGGGGAGTGAGAGTTGGTCTTCCAGGATCGTGCGGACTTTTTTTTTTTACACAAAAAAGTTAAATTACAAAATATCTATTAGTGGAAAGGTCTCTTTAGTAAAGAAGTGGGTGGCTCTTAAAAGAGCCGTTGAGTTTATGATAGTGACAGAGTAGTTTAAGCACGTTCTCCGCGGATACGACGGGCCAGCTGGATGTCTTTGGGCATGATAGTCACCCTCTTGGCGTGAATGGCGCACAGGTTGGTGTCTTCAAACAGACCGACCAAATAAGCCTCGGCTGACTCCTGGAGCGCCATGACGGCGGAGCTCTGGAAGCGCAGGTCGGTCTTGAAGTCCTGGGCGATCTCCCTCACCAGGCGCTGGAAGGGCAGCTTACGGATCAGCAGCTCGGTAGATTTCTGGTAACGACGGATCTCTCTCAGAGCCACAGTACCAGGCCTGTAACGGTGAGGCTTCTTCACTCCACCGGTTGCCGGCGCGCTCTTACGCGCTGCCTTGGTGGCGAGCTGCTTCCTGGGGGCTTTGCCACCGGTGGACTTACGAGCGGTCTGCTTGGTTCTTGCCATGGCGTCTCTGAGTCTGAACGAGGTTGAGAGAGTAGTAATGTAGGAACGGCGCAAACTGCTGCCTTTTATTAGCGCTTCTTCAGACGCCGTCGTTCTCTGATTGGTCAGCGGCCAGGAACCTCCTTATTTGGGGAGGTACCATACGTCACTGGTACCGATTGGAGGAGGGGATCTCTTACAAACTTCATACTGAGCTGCTGTAATAGATAATACTATGAATACTAGTTTACATTAAAGTGAAAATACATTGCTTTGTGTTTTATGACATGGGGCAAATAAATAAACATTTCTCCTTGAGTGACAAAACAACATGATTATGGTGAATAAGAATTATAAGTAGGCATATCTTGTCTTAATTACATTAAAATGTAACACTCATTAACGTGGTCATTTTAATGAGCTTGTAGATCAGATATTTTCAAATGGCCTATGTATAAAATAGGGCTGAAGTGGTTAATGTAGGTTTTATAATACAATATGCAAAGTAACTAGTACGTTTTCAAATAATCGTGGAGTAAAAGTACAGTATTTGCCTGTTATGCAGTAGACTAGAGTAGAAGTAAAGTATTGAAAATACTCCAGCAAAATAAATAAAAAACATACAAAATAATGCTTCTGGCGATTAGTAGTTTCATTCCCTACCTATGTTGAATGCACTTATTGATAAAAGCGTCTAATAAATGACTAATGCTGGATAGTACATAAATACAGTATTTGGGTTTAATGTATTGGCTTACTTTACACCACAGCATTATGCAGTCAGTTTATATAAACTGTGCACATACGGTCTATATAGAATGGAATAGAATTAATCTTTGATTGAAAGAGTGGGTGGCTCTTAAAAGAGCCTTTGTGGGGTACGTTGAACGCAGATTTATTTCTTGGCGGCTTTCTCAGTCTTCTTGGGGAGCAGAACAGCCTGGATGTTAGGCAGCACACCGCCCTGAGCGATGGTCACTCCACCCAGCAGCCTGTTGAGCTCCTCGTCGTTGCGGACGGCCAGCTGGAGATGACGGGGGATGATGCGAGACTTCTTGTTATCGCGGGCAGCGTTTCCAGCCAGCTCCAGGATCTCGGCGGTCAGGTACTCGAGAACCGCCGCCAGATAGACCGGGGCGCCGGCACCGACACGCTGGGCATAGTTGCCTTTACGCAGCAGCCTGTGAACACGACCGACAGGGAACTGTAGTCCGGCACGAGATGAGCGGGTCTTGGCCTTCGCCCTGGACTTCCCTCCGGTTTTGCCTCGTCCTGACATTTTCCTATTTTATTTCTTGAGATAGACTACGAAGAAATGTGCTGGAGGATAGGAACACGACGAAACTTTTTATATCTTCAACTCAGTGCTGTCTGTGTGCGCCCCACCAATCATAAATATGAGTGTGAGCGCGGGGTGAGTGTGTATGAGCGCCCCTCCAATCACTACTAGTGGCGTGAACGTTTCCTCCCAGAGAAGGAGGTTCCTGACCATGAATGAGAGCGCGGGCTGACTGTGTATGAGCGCCCCACCAATCAGCACTAGACTCGTGCCGTGATCGGTTCCTCCCAGTCTAAACTGTGGTTCCTCCCCAAACAAGGAGGTTCCTGACCAGAGACCAATCAGAGAAAGACGGCGTCTCTCAGTCAATGACCAGTTTTAGACAGTTATCAGTCATCTCTTCATGGGTGATTTATTTTACAAAGTGTATAATCAGAGACGACATGGTAAATGGTCGCATAAGTAAAGGACAATGATTTGGTGCTACAAAGTATAACTTTAAAGCTTTAAATCTGGCATCTGTATATAGTGCTACTAAAATAACATTGTCAGTATTAGTGGTCAAGCTAAATAAAAAGCACAACTAACAAACATGAACAGGCTGCTGTGAATAGGGTCCATTGTAATGATGAACACATTTTAAAACATGACTGGGACTTTAGAGTGACGTGTGACAATATTACATTGTTAATACAATTGTTATAATTAATGTTATTAAGTTGTAATATAATCCAAAGTAAAACTGTTTGTTGAACATAATGCCGTTTCGGTGTGATGTATTAGCATGTAGATATATGCCAAGTTAATTAGGGAATTCATATTGAATATGCATGCACATTTATATTTATTTATTATATATATTACCCCACCCCCAATTTTCTTGAAAATAGTCGATCTACAAGCTCACAACGCCTGTGTGCAGGCTTTAGCGCTCGTGAGGCCTCTTTTGGGGCTAGTTTCATAGACCTTGTTTAGTTGCTCATTTCTCTCTCAATCTGGCAACATTGGTCATTAGTTCTCACTCCTGACAATCACATAATCCGCCCCACTCTCTTTGCTCAGTTGAGTTAATAAATGTCAGTGCCAAGACATAAAACAATAGAAAAGGGAACTCTTTAAATAAAGTTGTGGGTGGCTCTTAAAAGAACCTTTGTGGGATGTACAGGTTGCTATGTGAATGTTTACTTCTTCTTAGCGGCTGTCTTCTTGGGTTTTGCCGCCTTGGGCTTGGCTGCCTTCTTTGCTGGTGCTTTCTTAACGGCAGCGGGCTTCGCCACCTTCTTGGGACTCTTGGCCACCTTCTTGGGACTCTTGGCCACCTTCTTGGGACTCTTGGCTGCTGGTTTCTTTGCAGCTGCGGGCTTCTTTACCTTCTTGGGAGATTTCTTAGCGGCTGCGGGCTTCTTGGCTGCTGCCTTCTTGGGGGATTTCTTTGCCACGGCGGGTTTCTTGGCAGCCGGCTTCTTGGGTTTGACTGTCTTCTTAGCGGGTTTCTTTACCTTTTCTTCTGTCTTCTTGTTAAGCTTGAAGGATCCAGACGCGCCGGTACCCTTGGTCTGGAGCAGGGTGCCCTTTGCCACCAGGCTCTTCACGGCGATCTTGACGCGGCTGTTTTTCTTCTCCACGTCGTAGCCACCGGCGGCTAGAGCCTTCTTGAGGGCGGCCAGAGACACGCCGCTCCTCTCCTTGGAGGCGCTCACAGCCTTGACGATGAGCTCCTGGACGCTGGGACCGACTTTAACGGGCTTGGCCGCGGTCTTCTTCTTGGCTACTTTAGCCGGGGAGGTAGCTGGGGCTGGAACGACTTCTGCCATTGTCTTCTGGTTGGTGTTTCAGATGCACTGAACTAAATGCTAAGTAGAGACTGATGGAATAGAGGAGGAGGGGGTGGAACTTAAAGGATGTGTGAGAACCATGTAGACTCAACCCACTGGGTCAGTGCTCTGTGTGCAGCAGAATACTGAGACACTTGTGTTTTCTCCACAACTAAAACCAGATAAAATACAGACGGAGAAATGGATTTAAGTCAAAACAACAAATGGAGCAGATAGCAGACAAGTTTCACTTCGTAATCAAATCATGTGGAGCGCTGAGGACTCCTGCGTTTTGTTTGGAGACGTTAAAAACCTCACATATACACCATTACAAGGAGAGGAGTTTGCCAGCTTTCCTCTGTCATTTGTCGTTTAAAATAGTTTAAACATAGAATATCCACTTCCTTATTTGCTGCAGATCAAGCTGAGATGTCTGACTTTGGAACAACAGTTAAACAGATCCTCTTTGGCAAAGCGTTTTGTTTTAAATTTCAAACTTTCCAGTGTCTGCAAACACAGTGCTGCTGTTGTCCTTCCCTGTGGCATGGAGACTTATGAGAGGATGGCCAGTTGAGAGCAAGCTCCACTTTTCCAATGGTGCCATTTACAAAACATATGGCATATTACATAATTATTACTTGACATCATTTAAAATGTATAAACACAGCACACCATTTATTTACAAGCAATTTACATAGCACATGTATACCCAGATTGCTTCATAATGGCAATATGGGTATACAATATATCTTCTTTAATTTTATCAAAAGGAATACGGTAGCCAAGGAGCACAGCAGAGGAAAATAAACACCACATGTGTTTCAGTTAAAGGTGTTAATGTACATTAGCTGGCCACCACTGACACCTAAATTAATTATGGCAATTAATGCCATGACCAGTGTTCAGCTGTCAAAATGACTGCTGTGAAAGAGGTCTGTGCTAGACTGCTAGTAGGTCTAACTTAATATTACAAATGTTGACAGCTAGAATGTTTTGAATGAAAATGGATGAAGTAAAATAATGCTATCATGCCCATATTCCTTTTGACTCTATGTTTTGGTCTGTATGCCTATAGTATCCAATAGATTAGAGTAAATAGCAGAGTAAATTGACATCTAGCCAACACAATCTGTGAAGTACTCTGGCATGAAAATACATTGGTGTCCCGGTAAAAAAAAAAAATATATATATATATATATATATATATATATATACACACACACACAATATTTAACAGAATAACTCTATATGTCTGAACCGACAGCCAAAGCTGAAGCTATAATCACATTTTAATACACGGCAGTTCACCATCTTTAGGAACACGCATCTGTAATTAAAGTCTATGCATTAACTAAATAAATGTAGCACTTCGCCACCGTGCTAGTCTAGATGTCTGTCTGCTCTGTGAATAGGCATTTTACACGAGCCATACCGAAAAATACCAAGGATACATATTTTTTAATAAAATATATTGCCACAATCTGTCAAGTGAAGATACGAATAGCGTTGGTCACTTGGTCATTACATGTATGGCTGTCATCTTGTACTTCAGCAACCCATTACAAAAGTGCTTCTAAGATGAATAAAAAGCTAATTTAAACAGTGCGGATCAACTCTTTCTTGAAAAGATGAGTGGTCCTTAAAAGGACCTTTGTGTTTAGAGCAGACTACCACAGTTTACTTGGAGCTGGTGTACTTAGTCACAGCCTTGGTGCCCTCAGACACGGCGTGCTTGGCCAGCTCACCGGGGAGCAGCAGGCGCACGGCCGTCTGGATCTCCCTGGATGAGATGGTGCGGCGCTTGTTGTAGTTAGCCAGTTTGGAGGCTTCACCGGCAATGCGCTCAAAGATGTCGTTAACAAAGGAATTCATGATGCCCATGGCCTTGGAGGAGATACCGGTGTCAGGATGGACCTGCTTCATGACCTTGTAGATGTAGGTGGCGTAGCTCTCCTTCCTGGACTTTCTGCGTTTCTTGCCACCCTTGACAGCGGACTTGGTGACGGCTTTCTTGGAGCCCTTCTTGGGCGCTGGCTTGGCGGGTTCAGGCATGGTTCTTTCTCATTTGGATGAAGAAAAGAAGTAACGTTTGTCCGGCGTCGCACCAGTATTTAGACCAGGCCAATGCAAATGAGGTGTGCTACTCCCAGCACATGATTGGTGCCACTGCCTATGTGACCCACAGAGGGAGGTGTTTTACACTGTCTTTGTCGCTGCATAATGTTTTACCGCCTGCATCTATTTGTCCCGCTAAAATATAGACTAAGGATAAAGTATAAAAACATTTAGGGTAAATTCATGTTTTAATTGGAATTAATAGTTATATTCCACGCTCCAATTTCAATCCAGACAGCAGTTGTAACTTGTAACACACTTTCTATCGATGCATAATTTATACAGTATAATCAGACAATCACAATTTGGAGGTATTTTTGGGCGGTGAAACCGCCCCTATAAGTAAGGTTTGGATATTTGTACAACAAATCCTGCGCTGTGATTGGCCAAAAATGTACCCCGCCTAACCCTGCACCGTGATTGGCCAATCACAGTCTATTCAGGACTGTGATTGGCCAGTGTCACATGACACATGTGCATAGCCCTATATAAGAAACCATAACTTAAAAAAGTTATGGTTTCTTCCATCATAAAGAGTGTTTCAATAAATGTATTTATTTTTTGTACATGATTGGTTGACTCCATTCAGTATAGAGCGTCGCAGTTCCCGCCCACTTCCTGTTTTTTTTGGTGCCGGAAGAAAAAACTCAATGCATTTTTCCATTGACATTTCAAAAAATATTTATATCTATTAATTTAAGCCTCGAATCAAGCCATCACGAGATGACATGAATCATGACCATAAAACTTTTTTTTCTGTGATTTTTTTTTATTTTATATTTAATTATATGATATACTATATTTAATAAATACCCTTTGTTTTGCCGTTTTCAACAAAAAAAAAATCACAGAATCAAACGTTTATGGTCATGATTCATGTCATGTCATGATGGCTTGATTTGAGGCTTAAATTAATAGATATAAATATTTTTGGAAATATCAATGGAAAAATGCATTGAGTTTTTTCTTCCGGCACCAATAAAAACAGGAAGTGGGCGGGAACTGCGACGCTCTATTGTGATTAGCTAGCAAGACACCGCCCACTTCACACAGGGTGTGATTTTTTACTTTATTGGAGTATTTCCAGTACTTTTACTTCTACTCCACTACATCTCAGAGGCAAATATTGTACTTCTACTCCACTACAATTATTCGAAAACATAAGTTACCAGTTACTTTGCAGATACAAATGATTACATTATAAAACATACATTAACCACTTCAGCCCTATTTTATACCTAAGCTATTTGAAAATAGCCGATCTACAGGCTTGGCATCATGACACATTGTGAGTAGATCTGCTATTTTCAAACAGTTTTTGTACTTTTACTTTTGGTATTTTAACAATCGCATTTCATCATGTTCATTATAGCTGGGATTCAAACACAAAGGTGGGTGTGAATTTAATCTGCATTCAACTGTTAAAGTCCTAAAAAAATAACAAATAAAGTCACGTCTAGACTAGACAATATAGAAAAATGCTGGACTAATGGGCCTTGGTTTGCCCATCTTAATATAAAGAGTCTTATAACTATTACATTCGTGTTATATTAATCATCAGCCTGGAATTTATTGCGTGGTTTGCTGGAAGATTTTCACAAGTTCAATGTGCATTGAAGTGAGTTGTACACCTTCAACGTTTACTGTGTTGATAGTCAGATAAAGGTGATTGTGTCAAGACAATGTCCATGAATCAGTTCTCTGTATACTGCAACTGTATACGAGGCAAAGTACTACACATTAATCTAAATATAGGTTTCGCTACCTTAAATTGCTCATATTTGAATAATGGAATAAACTCTGTAAAGAAAGTGTGGGCGGCTCTTAAAAGAGCCTTTGGGTTGTTGGTAGAGCAGATCAAGTCAGCATTAACCTCCGAAACCGTACAGAGTACGTCCCTGTCTTTTCAGAGCATAGACAACATCCATGGCGGTAACGGTCTTTCTCTTGGCGTGCTCGGTGTAGGTGACCGCGTCACGAATCACGTTCTCCAGGAAAACCTTGAGGACACCACGGGTCTCCTCGTAGATCAGACCGGAGATACGCTTCACACCGCCACGGCGAGCCAGACGACGGATAGCGGGCTTGGTGATTCCCTGGATGTTATCACGGAGCACTTTGCGATGGCGCTTAGCGCCTCCTTTCCCAAGACCTTTTCCTCCCTTGCCTTTTTAATATACTTTATTGTAATTTATACAGTTTACAAAGTATGCAGGATTACAAAATATCGTATTAAACATTTCAATACATGATAATATACATTAATAAATATTTCAATACAAAAATAGTGGATTTTTTTTTTCTCTCTTTTTTTCTCACAATGTCAGTAGGTGCCATGGCTTCAGTCTTTTTTCTCTGAAGTCAATTGCCCTTTGTCTTTTCAGTTCAGTTGTGATCTGCCTAAAGACCACATCTCCAGAGATAGGCTCCTGGTGCAACACCATGGCACACCTGGTTTTCCACAATTTGATGATAACAGTGCAAATAATAGTCCAGTAAAAGTCCTGTTCTAAGGCAGACACTTTTTCCTCAAAAACCCCATACATGGCAGCAATGTAATTTATCTTAATTTTAAAACCAATTTGTGGCATTTTCCCCCACACAAATCTAGATCTCGGGCAGTCTACCAGCAGGTGCTCTATAGACTCATCTGCACCACAGTTTAGTATTGGGCATTTAACGGTTTTAACGAAGCAGCTCCACTTGACTACTGCTCGTACTGCTAGTCTCCTCACAGAGACCAGCCACATGACGTCTCTCTTATTCTCGGAGATATTTTTACTACTAATATTTTTTATACACACCCGCTTTTGACTTTCATCAAGATATTTGTAGGGAAAAATGCCACCATATAAATCATCACATATCATACCATATATACATTTACTTGACATTTCAACCCAGTCAATATTTAAGTGTGCAGAGTTTGACAACAGATCACCATACATAATTTTAAAATAAGGCCCTGAGCTCCTTGCCCGGCCCTTCTTTTTGGTCCAGCTCAGTGCCTCCCCTATCCATATAGCCCTTCGTTTAAAACCAGATGCTATGTGCTTACAAAAGGAAATTTTTAGTTTAAGTCCCAAATCCACAGCCCCAAGGCCTCCATATGTTTTACTCTTATATAATAGGTTTCTTTTTGTAACTTCTCTAGTGGTTCCCCATATGAAATTAACAATTGTTTTATTTATTTTTTTCAGTGTCTGGTCCTTAGGAGGAAAAATAGTTGCCAAAAATAGCAGTTTTGCCAAAACATATGTTTTTATAATTATTATCTTTGTTCCATAACAACATGCCTTATTTTCCCATTTTTCTAATTCATCCTTTATTTCTTTATCTTTACAATCCCAGTTCTTTTCATAACTGGAATTATTACAAAACTGAACCCCCAGAACTGTCATAGTTTCTGTGTCCTTTATATTTAAATGTGGCTTTGTCTCACTCCTCCCAAACCAGACACCTTCTGTTTTGTCGTGGTTTAATTTGGAACCTGAAACCTCTTCATATAGTGCTAAGTGCTCATTTATAATATTCAACTCTTTATTATTTTTAATTATGATGGTGATGTCGTCGGCATAGGCCAAAACAACAACCCGCTCTCCACCACTAGTTTTTACACCTGCAAGCCTATTATCATTTTTTATCTTATATAATAGAGGGTTTATAGCTAAAATGTAAAATGTAAAATGCCACGACCAGACATTTTTGCTTCAGTAGTAGATACAGAAGTGAATGTCTGATGTACACAAAGACTTGTCTATTTATCTAAGTTCTGAGGACGTAAAGGACGACAGGCAGACCTCACTGTGTGGGCGATGCCAAAAGCTGCAGCCCCGCCCCATACCAGTCTTACGCCCATTCACAGCCACTTCACTCTGGAATGTGTGAATGACCCAGTTTAGCTTCATATGGACACATAAACATTTTCTTTCTAATACAACAGGGAGAGCAGCTATGTACAATTTTAGTTAGTCAAGTATTTAACATATAAGCATTTTTGTCTTGCTTACAAATAGCGTATAAACTGTATTATTTGTTTTGGAAAATTCAGAAAAGTATCTGGTGACCCCTCCAAATTATTTGGGGACCCCTTGCGACCCCCAGGTTGAGAACCACTGCTCTATGGTAATAAAGACTTGCTGGTCCTGAGGCTTGACCCGACTACACTAGTAGGCCTAAAGCCCCACTCTGTGACTTCCCTCAGCTGTAGCTGCTACAGGACAGTGACGTGCTGTGAGCTTGCAGAATGGTGACCTGTAGAATAGCCTAAGTATGATGTTGGGTTTAAGTGGTTAAACTGATATTTATGCTATATTAACTAACTCATGTTATTGGGGACCCCCTGGAACCACACAATGAGAACCAGTGTTGTAAGAGCTACAGCAGGGGGGGGGGGACACAGAAACGTAGTAAACAAACTGGACCTTTGGGCCTGTACTTGGTCTGCTCTTTTTTTGCTCTACAAAACCTCTTTGCTGAAAATAGCCGATCTACAAGCTCAGAGCGAGAAGCTGTGCAGCATATTGTGAGCTTGTAGATCAGCATTTTTTTTCCAGCAAATGTTCCCACCAGAATAGTGTTCCTTGATTTAAGCATCTCACAACAGTATAATGCTTATATTCAAAACATTATTCTATCATTAATGTTGCCATATTGTCCTGTTTCACAGGGGTGTTGTTTTTGCATCCACATATTAGGCCTTGTTCCTGCCTGGCTCCTATTATTATTATTAATATTTTCTATGTATTGTGATAAATCTTTATTCTGCCATTATGCCCTATTCATTTTCTCAGGTGTATTTTTTTCATCCATGTATCTGGCCTGGCTTTTCTTGGCCCCTATTTCTATGTATTGTGATTTTTCAATTTCATTCATGTATTTGGGCTGGATTTTTTCTTTTTACCTTTTTAAGCATAAACAAAATTGCATGGATATTTTTTCATGCATAGGCCAGGCCGTTATTTTGGCATCAGACACCCTCTTAATAATTTGTAAGCTTGATGAATACTGTTACACGTTCTCAGTGAAGTTGCCTCGTGCAGAATACTGCACTTCACACCTCATGATTGATCAACTTCAGACATTCACTAATTGAAAGGACTGCCTGTCACTCACAGCCTTTTAAAGAACCTGCTTAACCTCTGTTCTATATGACTCTGATGAAGATGCACTTGACATCCAAACGTCAGTCACCTGTATACTTAACACCTTGTCAATAAAGACATTTGATGGTCTGAGCTTATCCAGTGATTTATTCCTCTTGTCTGCTGCTGTGTCCCACTCCTCTAATGCAGTGGACCTGCTGTTGACTGTTTGATGCACGGAGGCAGACTGGATCATCATTATTATTAGTATGTTATAATTGTATTGCTGTGCTATTTATCCAGATCTTTGTTGGTCAATTTAGACCAATCTATTTCCCCAGCACTCATGCTGTTATCCACAGGCAACACAGGTAAATTGCCTGTATTCATATGAGGTGTATGAATGTGGTCAGTGGTAGCCAGATCATAAACTATTTCCATTGTATCAATAGTCATGAGCATCTACTGTACAGAGGCAGTGATCAAGCCAGGAAGTAGTGTGCCAAGCCTCGCTGATATAAGTAGAAATATTCTCAGGTAAAAACATACCTTGCTAGATAAAATATATCCACTGTCTGAACAGAAATCCATTAAATGATTACCAAATAAAGATTTCGCATCAGTTACATCAGCATCCATGTCACCGACAACATAGATGCAGGTGGAAGGATTATCCTGAATAAAATACATAATGAATGCCATTCTACTGAGATACTTATCCTCATTTTTAATTTGTTTTGATCAATGTTTTTTTTTATTAATTAAGGACAACAGAAACAAGTCAGATCACCAAATGCATATAAGAGGCTATATACAGGGAAAACCAATACAGAAGATTAAAAAAATAGTCATCCTCATTTTGATAGCACTCATAGGTGTATAAACATTCACAATTATTAACGTTTTACCATTACAGTACAGCTCTATCCCAATAGCCCAGTCAACTCCCAATCTAGGTCAACTGGTCATGTTTTTTGTTCCACAGAGTGGCAACTCCCCATGGAATCCTCCCTCATACCACTAAAACTTCGGAGGTCGATTCTTGTTTAACCAAGAACGCAAGACTCCTGGACACACAAATCGTCACATCCTTCCAACAGTTTGTCCGCAACAACACAACATGATTTATCAGCGTCACTGTGGCCAACACGCAGCCCTTGCACATTGTAAGACACAGCACAGATGTCCATAGAGAGATTAGTGTATTCATATCACCCACAGATGTAGACGCAGACTGGCTCTCAAGCAGAACTGCAGGTGTACCTAGGCACTTCAGTTCACCCCCCCCCCCCTTCCTCCCCCCGCTGCCAGTAGCCTTGGGCCCACAAGCCTCAAAATAGTGGCGGACCTGCGTCCCTGCGGGGCGGGCCACAGTTTGGGATCGAACATATCAACATTATTACATTCAGTGGTAATGTGAAACGAACCGAAGCTGCTGTGGGGCGACTCGATCTTACGACATGTCACTGTCTTACTACCCAATTTCTCCAATAAATAATCCCGAGGTGTAACCGCATCGATATTAGGGGAAAACCGAGTAGCTAACACACTCACCAGTTTGGTTGTCACCACTGGTGGTCTAGGTCTCACAACAACGCTCCACTGTGGGGACTGTAGTTGTGAACGTGGCAATGAAGTTGTAGTTACACCTACATCCAACTCCTCCTGTTGAGCGGAACCCGCCTGCCCCTGCACCCCTTCTCGTGAGGTACTGGCTATCCTGCAGAGTTTCTATTTTTTACATTAATTATATTTTCGTATGTATCACTTAATGTTCTCTCTTACACATCATGCACATATTCGATCATATGATTATATATATATATATGTTCGCATGTAATATACATACCAATCAATATAATTGTTTGTCAAATTACCATATTTAATTTGCAGACAATCACCCTGATTGCATGGGTAGCCTTATTAGTCCGTGAGCCAGGGGGGTTGGTCAGTACCATCTGAGGGGAATAATGCTCATAGTGATTTTTGTCAAGGTATGCATGTCTAGAGTTAGAAAATATGTGATAGCCTTGCACCAATGGTAGCTTTATGGGTGCTATCATGCATTTTATTTTATAACACTACGCGAAAATGACATGGGTCAATCTATGAAAACATACTATTAACTAGCCTGGTAAACCCCCTCCCTCCGGAAATCTCATTTGCATTTGATTTCAGGGAGGTCTGGGATTGCGCAGGGAGTAAGCATGCCCGAACACTGCGTGTCCGAACCAATCAGCGGCTGCTAGGGGCGGGATCATCCAATCACCTGCCTAGTAGCTTGAAAAAAAGAAAAACTGTCTGTCATCGATTCTGCGACCGGAGTCTCAGATGGGAAGTAGGCTGTGAAACAAATGTGTGTCGCAAGCTTCTTCCATTTGACGGTGTCAGGTTAACTATTAACCCCCCCCAAAAAATATACAAAAGGTTTTTCAATTGGTTCTGGTACGTCTAGGCATGCTTAACAACATAAAATCTAAGAAATTATATTTCTCGTAAAGCCATCATTTTCAAGATGGCGTCCAATATGACTGCCATGAGCTTAAATGGCTTTATGATACTGTTCAACCTAGAAAGGTGGTTTTGGTGTCTAAAACTAGGTTTTAGGGTTCAAGAAATATGGCTGAATCAGTGAAATTACCATCAGTTAATTATCTATTGCCAAATCAAAGATGGTGTCCATCCCATGGTGATGTTCCATTGTACTAAATTCTGTTAAAAACAACAAAATATTGCAGTTGTTTGAGGGAATCTGTGAACTTATGGTGATTCATATGGGGACCTGGGGCGTGGGGGGCGTTCATAGGTGTAGAATCTATTTCTACTGTTATATTTTCACTTGCTGGTCAGTCTTTGGCCTATGTGCTAAAGGTCAGGTCAAGGTCTCTCTTGCACCTTATCGTCCAACCAGGTGTCCAAGCAGGCAGCAGATATGGTCACTGGTTGACATATACAGTAGGCCCTATTCACCTCACAATTGACATGGAGCCGTTTGTTGACACCTTGCAGGTATGGAATCAGCCAGAAAAGCTCTATAATGTAATTGTGCATCCCGGTGGGATGCATGTTATACAGTAATTCTTCAGCTGCATTGCAAAACTGATGCAAGGTTCAGCACTGGAAGTGGAAATGCATGTGGTTGCAGAACATGACAGGCAAGTTCAGTGGTCAGTCCTGAGTCAGCAGCACTCTTGAAGTGGTTTCTCTCAACTTGGCCAAAGACATTTGAACAGATACAGCAGTAGCCTACCTGGACACTGCGCATTTCCATCCTACTGGCTGACAGTGGGTAGACAACTTCTTCCTACACTTCACATCCACCAGTTTGAATGTGCAGGGAGACACATTGACATTAACTTCACCTTTTCTCTCATGAAGCACATGACTGAAGCACTTCTTCCGTGCTGGCCATGTGCAGTGTGCTTGATATCTAACCCAGTGCCTGCCGAAGATGCATGTGCTCCATGCCATAGAGGCTAAGCTAGACCTTGTCTGTCAGCACCATGATGGATTCTAGATCACTGTCTCTGCTCACCAGTCTGGGGAGCAGACTGCCATAACGATCAGGAAAGATGCTGTCATGATGCATGTGAGTGGAGTGGACTGAAGCCTTCCCCAAAATGTGCAGAAACAGTAGAGAGTTGAAGCACTGGTGTGTCTTGGTCATAAAATATTGGGGTGTATCCTCACACACAGAAAGATCACCCATATGAGATGTCATCATGAAGAGTAAGAACATTAAGCAGAAGCCGTTGAGCATGTTGTACACCTTCAGTGCTGACGATAGATACTGCATTTAGTCATGATGAGGCAGACATCACCATGATTTCCTATATCCCTGATGCAGCCATCTCTGGAAAGGGTGTGATACACATGCTCAGTGATTTAACTGATGTTCTTGTCCTGTTGGTGTATTGGGGTGTATCAGGTGGACATACAGTGTAAAGTACAGATGGAGCATTGTGATGGGACAGTCTTATATGTATGGCAAAGGAAAGATCAGAGCACACAACACTTTGCTGGCAGGGAACTTCCCAGGCTACCCTGATGTGCTGGGTGAGGTGGTTGCCACAAGTCAATGGCCCTTCCTCCAACACCGACCAACCTGTTGCACCACATGTGGGCTCATTTACAAGTGATGTTGTGGAAAGTGGCAGACCACCAAGCTCCACCTGACAAGTCGTTTGATGTCACAAAATGTGGATGGGAGATCCAGGATATTCCTGTTCCTGTCATTGCTAAGGGTGACCCAGCACCGTCAGAGCTATGTGACATGGTGCAATATCAATGTAGGGCACAGAGAGTGAGAAGTACATCACTGATGTACTGTAACTGCTCTGGTGAAGATGGTTACTGATGATATGTTCATGCTACAGATGAGGAGTGATGTCAATAAGGAGGATACTTCTAAGGATGATGTAGAACAGGATGTGGGTTGGAGAATACAGATGTAGTTGCAAAAGATACATATTTGCCGTTAGATTATATCATTTTACATTCAGGTTATTATGAATATCAGTTCTAGTGACATGTTAATGACACTTTTCACAAAACAAATTGAATGAAAGGTCAAATTTAACCTTGACCTGACCTTTGACATGATTGGCCTGATATAAAAAAAAACAGGAATGGATTCTACACATATGAAAACCCTAAAAAAAAAGAGGTATTACACAGAGGTATTCTAAGACAAGCGGTTACAAGTAAAAAATTTCCAGGCGTGTGTTTAGTGTCCATTTTGGATATTTTCTTACACACTTGCACTATATTCTGTTTATTGAATTTCATAATACATTTCCTTAGAATCTATGTATGTAAACATGGTTTTAAATCTTTAGGTAATTTACAAAGGAACCCTTTGTGTTCCATCTTTCATTAAAACCGAAGTACATCTTATGTCACATATAGTCACTATGTTGTCACTGCCTGTAATAGAAAAATATTCTAGATATGCTAATTTTAACAACCTTTCTGAACAATATCTAGTCTGAGCTTTATCCCAACCATTTTTCAGAGAGAGAGGGTCAATAATAAGAGATAACCATCAGTTTGAAGTAGAATGCTTCATTCGGATTTTGAAAACTGTGTTTTGGCTTGTGGTTATAAAAGGAGTGATAACACACAGATAGCTACCACCGATGCAAGGCTATCACATTTTTCCTAGCTCTAGGGGTGTATACCTACCCAAAAATCACTATGAGAATTATTCCCCCCAGATGGTACTGATGACCCCATATTTGGGGTCCTGGCTCACGGACTATATCTATGTATCTAAAACTCACACCCAATGCTTGCGGCTGTTGTCTGTCTAGTCTTTGTGTTGAATGGGCTTTCATCCATTTGGTGCTTTTTGTTGCACTGTGCACAAGACTGTTACATGTTTTTATCCATGTCTCTTAAACAATGCTTTTCCCCCCCAATATTTTCTTGAAATTAGCAGATCTACAGGCTCACAACGCCTACCGATGTACAGGCTTTAGTGCTCATGTGGGGCTGTTTTCATGTACCTTGTTTAGTTGCTTATTTCTCTCGCAAAATGTAGCAACATTGATCATTAGTTCTCACTGCGGACAATCACATAATTCCCCCCTCTCTTTGCTTAGAGTTAATAAATTGATAACCAAACTAAATGCCAGTGAGATATTGTCCAAAATTATGTCATAATGAAGTAAGTCAAATATGTTCATTACAATGTTTCCCAGGCACCAATTCATTCACCAATTATTAACTAAAGACAAAATATAATACCAACATAAACACACACCCTCCTCCTCTACAGTGCTTGGCCCATTCCAATCAACAGGATTGCCAGCACTGCAGAGGAGAGACAGGTGACCCCCCCAAACAATTCAACTTGCCCACAGTGTCAATCAATAAACATCTAAAAACCCTTTCAGTCACTGAGTGTTAGAATGTCTTCAGATATATCCATATAAGGACACATGTAATACAACACTACTAAATACTGTTCCCAGCCGGCTTGCTGGTAAATGCATTGGGAAGCAGTTGTGCAGTGTGTGCATGTAAAGTTCCTCATTAATGTCTATAGGGCACGGGTTGCCCCGTGACAATGAATGCTTCTCCCTTCGTGGGTATTTTTATTGGTAACGTTTCTGGGAGGCTCTTACTCAGACCTTACTACCTTAAGGTCGTAAGGTCTACCCACGAAGGGAGAAGCATTCTGGTGTGCAGATTTTATTGTTATTTCAGGTATTAAAAAGCCATCATGTTTAAATCCAATTAAATCCATTCACTTCAGTAACTTCTACTACTAAAGCGAAAATGTCTGGCCGCGGCAAGGGAGGAATTTTCTAGTTCTGAGCTTTGACAGTAAATAAGGCCGCGGGCACCTGTGGTGTCTGCGGTCTCCATCCGATACTTCAGCTGCAAGGACCTTTTTGGTCGAGGAAAGGGAAGCCCTGGCTAAATGTCCAACATGACAGCAGCTTTCGCCTCCCAGTTTGTCCATAACTGGGCAAGGTTGAAATATACCGGGGAGGAGAACCCCCCCACACGGGAGTACGTGGGCAAGGAACTGCTCTTTAAATCTAATCTTGTGAGTGCGAAGGACATATACTCTTTCATTGACTTGCCAAACAGGCGCGAGTTTGAGCTATGTTTTTTCCTTGAAGCGACGCTTCCTGGAGCAATATGCCTTTGACATGCAAGAGGACAAATGGAAGGACTGGTCCATCGAGTCCTCTGTCAGTATTGACACAGTCAATGTTGTGGTTAAGTTCTGGACCGGTCGGGTCTCAGACCATGATGTGGAGCTGTATCTGAAAAGGTACTGTAATATCCTTGGGCAGGCATATAAACCAGTTGATCAGTTTGGAATCTGGTATGGAGTCCGGAAGTACAAGGTGGACATCAGGCGAGACGCCAACAACCAAAGGGTGTCTCTGCCCAGCTCTGTTTCCCTGGGCCCATACAACGGCCAGGTTACCTACCCGGGGCAGGTGGTGAGATGTTTCATCTGCAACAGCACGGAGCATCAAGTCAGAGCCTGTCAGAAGGTAAAATGCAGGAGATGTGGGAATCTGGGCCACAAGTCAAAGGACTGTCAGAATGATGCGGTGTGCACCCTCTGTGGAGAGCGAGGGCACTCCTTTTTCCAGTGCCCCAAATCATACAGCAACAAGGCGAGAGAGCAGAGAAAATCTCAAGCCCAGGAGCAGCAGAGACGAGTCATTGATTTGCTGCGGAGCAGCAGGCAAGTGACTCTACCAGACGGAGCCAGCACTCCACAGCCAGCAGACGGCGATGAGGAGAGCAGCACCCTGCAGGCGGAGCCTGACCTGGCCACACCGAGAGAAGGCGGAGCCACCACTCCACAGTTGGCGGACAGAGAGGAGGAGAGCAGCACCCTGCAGCCGGAGCCAGACCGTGCCACTCCGAGCGCAGAGGAGGAGCTAGGAGGAGACGCAGTAACATCTGAGGTGCCTGGCAGAGCCGAGCCTGCAGCGGGGGTGAAACGGCAGCAGGTACCTGGCAAAGGGCCTGGGAGAGGTCGTGGGAGAGGCAGATTCGCCGCAGCCCGCGTGATGGAAGCCGCATCCAGCTCCAGAGGGGCCTTTGCTCATGGGGGGAACCAGCAGCAACCCCGTCATCATCAACACCCAGAGGCTGCAGCCGCTGCGGAGACGGAGGAGGCTGTCAAACAACTGGAAAAGGCTGTCAAAGACATCCTGCCGCCCTGGTCGGATTCCTCCGGGGTGGGGGATGAGAGGATGATCGACGAGCAACAGCAGGAGGAGCACGACGAGGAGTCCGAGTATGATTCGGCCAGTGAGGAGCCAAGCAACAGCAGCGAGTTAGACTCCAGCGATGGGGAGGAGACCTCCCTGGCCGTGGCTGCAGAAGAGCTGCCAGGGAGGCAAATGCTGGAACCTGAGCCACAATGCGAGGGGCAAGTGAGTGTTAACAATGGCCAGAAGCGACAGCCGTCGCCTCTGGCAAATGTGGACAAAAAACATAGGAGAAAATGATTCTCTGCATAGTACCAACATTTTAACATGTCCAAGCTATCAATAATGACCTGTAACGTGAGAGGGCTAAAATATGCTTTGAATAGAAAAACGAAGATGAACATTCTTAATAACACTGAGTGTGATGTGTTATGTACGCAGGAGATGCGTCTCACTACTCAGGAGGACATTATTGATGTATCTGGCATGTGGGAAAGGGGAACTGCTGTAATATCTATAGGCAATGACATGGCTGATGGTGTTGGTATATTTTTTAAAGGAAAAGCTGAAATTATAAAAAAAATGAGAAATTATCCCAGGGCAAATTTTACTTTTGGACTGTATTTATAAAAATGTAAAAATGAGAATTGTAAATATTTAACGCATATACAGACGTTAAAGATAGAATTCCTGTCTTGCCAGTTGGTCACCGGCAAAGCAGAGAAGGCTTGGCTCTTAAAAAAATGAGCGATTTCTGTGGGGTGAGTGATGTTTTTAGGATGTTGCATCCGACAGCGGTGGCCTTCACTCGCTTTGACAAGAAAGTAAAAACGAGGATAGACCGTATATATATCTCTGAAGGTTTTACCCCTATAATGTATAAAACGCGGGCGTTGGTCAATTCCGATCATCTGGCAGTGGAAGTATCCCTGATTTGTGGAAAAACGGGAAAAAAAGGGTTTTGGAAATTAAATATAAGTTGTTTAAAGAATAATGATGTATTAGCGGAATTAAAAAAGGAAATTATAATTACTAAAAGTTTAAATGTCTTCACTAAATCGTATATTGAATTATGGGAAGCAATGAAAGAACGGCTGAGTTTTTTCTTTAAATATAAATCCAAATTATTAAATCAAGAGCAAAATGAAAAGTATAATAAGCTGATGGTTGATTTTGTAAATCTAAAAACAAAAGAAAATAAAACGGCGGTAGAGAAAGAGAACTTAGATATAATAGAATTATATTGAAATTGAAAAAAAAAATTGACCAAACTAAATGATGTATCGTATTGCCTTCGCCTACAGGCAGGGATGGGTGACTCAGAAGGTCCGTGTGATATAATTAATCTATTTAGTATATATAAAAAGAAACTCCAAAATAAACATATTAGTGTAATCCTAAATGATAATGGACAAATGATAGAGGAGGAGAAGGAGAAAAGAGAAACTATTAGAGAATTGTGTGAACAAATGTATCAGAAAATCTCTATCAATGAATCAAAGCTGCACGCCTTTTTAGATTCCATTGCTTTGGGCGGGGTTGGCCTTAATTCTGCGGGTGGGGAAATAACTAAAAACGAGGTACGGGAAGCAATTTCACAATTAGGTAAGGGTAAGTCACCGGGCCCAGACGGTCTACCTAGTGAACTATACCTGTTTTGTACTGAAGACTTGGTGGATTTGCTAACTAAAGCTCTGAACGATGGAATCAAGGCAGGCAAAATGAATGCATCCTTTTATCATGGAATTATAACGCTAATATATAAAAAAGGGTCATCACATAATTTAGATAATTGGAGACATGTTACACTTATGAACGTTGATTATAAAATACTCGTAAAAATAGTGGTTAATCGGATAAATAACGACTTGGAGGGGATTATTGAAAAGGAACAGACTTGTGCTATTAAGGGAAGGATGATGTGGGATAATTTGGGAATTTTAAGAGACATTACTTGTGATTTTGCAAAGGATGAATTCTTCATTGTAAGCTTGGACCAAAAAAAAGCCTTCGATTTTATTTCTAGAGAGTATTTGTGGGAAGTGTTAAAAGTATATGGTTTTAGACAGGATTTTATTAATATAATTAAGGTGTTGTATGCCGAGTCCACTGTGCAGGTTAACGTAAATGGGGTCTTAACTGAGGCCTTCGCAATTAAGAGGGGGGTCAAACAAGGGTGTCCGCTGTCGGCAGCCCTCTATATTTTAGCAATTAAAACATTATTAAGGAGAATTAAAGACGACAAAAGACTAACAGGAACAAAAACTAGTGGTGGTGAGCGGGTGGTCGTCTTGGCTTATGCCGATGACATCACCATCATAATTAAAAACCAGACAGAATTAGACATTGTTAATGAGCACCTGTCACTGTATGAGGAGGTATCGGGGTCAAAACTGAACCATGACAAAACAGAAGGTGTCTGGTTCGGGAGGAGGCAAGCTCGGCCTATAATTAGTATAAAAGATACAACCACAATGAGAGTTCTGGGCATACAATTTAGTTATAAAAGTTGCTATGAGAAAAACTGGGAGAATAAGGACAAAGAAATAAAAGAAGATTTGGAGAAATGGGTAAACAAAAACTGTAGCTATCGAACAAAGATTTTAATCATAAAACATGTATTGTGGCAAAACTATTATTTTTGGCAACAATTTTTCCTCCTAAGGACCAGACACTAAAAACAATTAATAAAATATTAGTTAATTTTATATGGGGAACTACCAGAGAAGTTACACAAAGAAGCCTGTTGTACAAGAGCAAAAAAGACGGAGGGCTCGGGAATGTGGACCTCGGACTTAAACTAAGAATAGCTTTTTGCAAAAATGTAGCTGCCAGCATGAAAAGAGGAGCTGTGTGGATAGGTGAGGCATTAAGCTGGAACAAAAAGAAGGGTCGTGCAAGGAGCTCTGTGCCTTACTTTAAAATTATGTACGGAGACTTAATTAACAAAGTTGTACATTTAAATATTGACTGGCCTGAAATGGCCAGTAATAATCTATATGTTAAACTAAGTGATGACCTCTATGGTGGCATTTTCCCCTACAAAGGTTTAAACGACTCTCAAAAACAGGTGTGCATTAAAAATATTTGGAATAAAAACATCACTGAAAAAAAGAGGGATGTCATGTGGCTGATCTCAGTGAGGAGACTGGCAGTAAGAGCAGTGGTTAAATGGAGCTGTTTTGTAAAAACTGTTAAATGCCCTATTGGAACTTGTAGTGATGATGAATCTGTAGAACACCTGCTTTTGGATTGTCAGAGGTCACGGTATGTTTGGGATGAAATGGCACAATTTGGTTTTAATATAAATGTCACTCATAATGCTGTTATGTATGGAGTATTTCATGAAAAAATGTCAGCCATGGACCAGGATTTCCATTGGAATGTGGTGGTCACTGTGGTCAACCAGCTGTGGAAAACGCGGTGTGCCATGGTGTTGCACCAGGAGCCTATCTCTGGAGATGTGGTCTTTAGGCAGATCAAAACTGAACTGAAAAGACAAAGGGCAATTGACTCCAGAGAAAAAAGACTGAAGCCATGGCACTTACTGACATTGTGAGAAAAAAAAGAAAGAAAAAAAAATCCACTATTTTTGTATTGAAATATTTATTAATGTATATTATCATGTATTGAAATGTTTAATACGATATTATGTAAATCATGCATACTTTGTAAACTGTATAAATTACAATAAAGTATATTAAAAAGCAAGGGAGGAAAAGGTCTTGGGAAAGGAGGCGCTAAGCGCCATCGCAAAGTGCTCCGTGATAACATCCAGGGAATCACCAAGCCCGCTATCCGTCGTCTGGCTCGCCGTGGCGGTGTGAAG
Source organism: Gymnoscopelus braueri (assembly GCF_963280865.1). Taxonomy (NCBI): domain Eukaryota; kingdom Metazoa; phylum Chordata; class Actinopteri; order Myctophiformes; family Myctophidae; genus Gymnoscopelus; species Gymnoscopelus braueri. The sequence goes on from NC_137615.1 coordinate 9,622,378, forward strand.
CGTATCTCCGGTCTGATCTACGAGGAGACCCGTGGTGTCCTCAAGGTTTTCCTGGAGAACGTGATTCGTGACACCGTCACCTACACCGAGCACGCCAAGAGAAAGACCGTTACCGCCATGGATGTTGTCTATGCTCTGAAAAGACAGGGACGTACTCTGTACGGTTTCGGAGGTTAATGCTGACTTGATCTACTCTACCAACAACCCAAAGGCTCTTTTAAGAGCCGCCCACACTTTCTTTACAGAGTTTGTAGCGTACCCCGCCCAAAGATGGTCTTTTACTGGTGGTTTAGATGAGGTTTATTTTAAAACCAACAACGTAAAAGCTGTCACAAAAACAAACAAACAATTGGACATTAAACATTTTCAAATTGCAAAAACAATCATTCACATTGAACAACACTATTACTAAACAGACCTTAGACAAATAAAATACATGAACACACTTTAAACAAATGAACATATACCTTGTGCCCATTTAGGCAGGGGGCTAAACCTTTACTGTCAAGCAAGCAGACCTAACCCTGGTGCTGCTGCAAACATTTGAGTCTCTGGCTGAGCAGACAGGTGATAGTAGTGACAAATCAAGCAAAAACCTTCAAAATAAAAGCATCTCAAAAGCTCCTCACAGAAACATGAAATTAACATAAATGCAATGCACCTGAGTGATCTGACACACCAACCCAAATAACAAAATAAAAGCACAGTCCCTTGGGGTCATTTACAGAGTTTATTCCATTATTCAAATATGAGCAATTTAAGGTAGCGAAACCTATATTTAGATTAATGTGTAGTACTTTGCCTCGTATACAGTTGCAGTATACAGAGAACTGATTCATGGACATTGTCTTGACACAATCTCCTTTATCTGACTATCAAGACAGTAAACGTTGAAGGTGTACAACTCACTTCAATGCACATTGAACTTGTGAAAATCTTCCAGCAAACCACGCAATAAATTCCAGGCTGATGATTAATATAACACGAATGTAATAGTTATAAGACTCTTTATATTAAGATGGGCAAACCAAGGCCCATTAGTCCAGCATTTTTCTATATTGTCTAGTCTAGACGTGACTTTATTTGTTATTTTTTTAGGACTTTAACAGTTGAATGCAGATTAAATTCACACCCACCTTTGTGTTTGAATCCCAGCTATAATGAACATGATGAAATGCGATTGTTAAAATACCAAAAGTAAAAGTACAAAAACTGTTTGAAAATAGCAGATCTACTCACAATGTGTCATGATGCCAAGCCTGTAGATCGGCTATTTTCAAATAGCTTAGGTATAAAATAGGGCTGAAGTGGTTAATGTATGTTTTATAATGTAATCATTTGTATCTGCAAAGTAACTGGTAACTTAAGTTTTCGAATAATTGTAGTGGAGTAGAAGTACAATATTTGCCTCTGAGATGTAGTGGAGTAGAAGTAAAAGTACTGGAAATACTCCAATAAAGTAAAAAATCACACCCTGTGTGAAGTGGGCGGTGTCTTGCTAGCTAATCACAATACTGAATGGAGTCAACCAATCATGTACAAAAAATAAATACATTTATTGAAACACTCTTTATGATGGAAGAAACCATAACTTTTTTAAGTTATGGTTTCTTATATAGGGCTATGCACATGTGTCATGTGACACTGGCCAATCACAGTCCTGAATAGACTGTGATTGGCCAATCACGGTGCAGGGTTAGGCGGGGTACATTTGTGGCCAATCACAGCGCAGGATTTGTTGTACAAATATCCAAACCTTACTTATAGGGGCGGTTTCACCGCCCAAAAATACCTCCAAATTGTGATTGTCTGATTATACTGTATAAATTATGCATCGATAGAAAGTGTGTTACAAGTTACAACTGCTGTCTGGATTGAAATTGGAGCGTGGAATATAACTATTAATTCCAATTAAAACATGAATTTACCCTAAACGTTTTTATACTTTATCCTTAGTCTATATTTTAGCGGGACAAATAGATGCAGGCGGTAAAACATTATGCAGAGACAAAGACAGTGTAAAACACCTCCCTCTGTGGGTCACATAGTAGGCAGTGGCACCAATCATGTGCTGGGAGTAGCACACCTCATTTGCATTGGCCTGGTCTAAATACTGGTGCGACGCCGGACCAACGTTACTTCTTTTCTTCATCCAAATGAGAAAGAACCATGCCTGAACCCGCCAAGCCAGCGCCCAAGAAGGGCTCCAAGAAAGCCGTCACCAAGTCCGCTGTCAAGGGCGGCAAGAAACGCAGAAAGTCCAGGAAGGAGAGCTACGCCATTTACATCTACAAGGTCATGAAGCAGGTCCATCCTGACACCGGTATCTCCTCCAAGGCCATGGGCATCATGAATTCCTTTGTTAACGACATCTTTGAGCGCATTGCCGGTGAAGCCTCCAAACTGGCTAACTACAACAAGCGCCGCACCATCTCATCCAGGGAGATCCAGACGGCCGTGCGCCTGCTGCTCCCCGGTGAGCTGGCCAAGCACGCCGTGTCTGAGGGCACCAAGGCTGTGACTAAGTACACCAGCTCCAAGTAAACTGTGGTAGTCTGCTCTAAACACAAAGGTCCTTTTAAGGACCACTCATCTTTTCAAGAAAGAGTTGATCCGCACTGTTTAAATTAGCTTTTTATTCATCTTAGAAGCACTTTTGTAATGGGTTGCTGAAGTACAAGATGACAGCCATACATGTAATGACCAAGTGACCAACGCTATTCGTATCTTCACTTGACAGATTGTGGCAATATATTTTATTAAAAAATATGTATCCTTGGTATTTTTCGGCTCGTGTAAAATGCCTATTCACAGAGCAGACAGACATCTAGACTAGCACGGTGGCGAAGTGCTACATTTATTTAGTTAATGCATAGACTTTAATTACAGATGCGTGTTCCTAAAGATGGTGAACTGCCGTGTATTAAAATGTGATTATAGCTTCAGCTTTGGCTGTCGGTTCAGACATATAGAGTTATTCTGTTAAATATTGTGTGTGTGTATATATATATATATATATATATATATATATATATATATATATATTTTTTACCGGGACACCAATGTATTTTCATGCCAGAGTACTTCACAGATTGTGTTGGCTAGATGTCAATTTACTCTGCTATTTACTCTAATCTATTGGATACTATAGGCATACAGACCAAAACATAGAGTCAAAAGGAATATGGGCATGATAGCATTATTTTACTTCATCCATTTTCATTCAAAACATTCTAGCTGTCAACATTTGTAATATTAAGTTAGACCTACTAGCAGTCTAGCACAGACCTCTTTCACAGCAGTCATTTTGACAGCTGAACACTGGTCATGGCATTGTAATTAATTTAGGTGTCAGTGGTGGCCAGCTAATGTACATTAACACATTTAACTGAAACACATGTGGTGTTTATTTTCCTCTGCTGTGCTCCTTGGCTACCGTATTCCTTTTGATAAAATTAAAGAAGATATATTGTATACCCATATTGCCATTATGAAGCAATCTGGGTATACATGTGCTTTGTAAATAAATGGTGTGCTGTGTTTATACATTTTAAACTGATGATAATAATTATGTAATATGCCATATGTTTTGTAAATGGCACCATTGGAAAAGTGGAGCTTGCTCTCAACTGGCCATCCTCTCATAAGTCTCCATGCCACAGGGAAGGACAACAGCAGCACTGTGTTTGCAGACACTGGAAAGTTTGAAATTTAAAACAAAACGCTTTGGAAAGAGGATCTGTTTAACTGTTGTTCCAAAGTCAGACATCTCAGCTTGATCTGCAGCAAATAGGGAAGTGGATATTCTATGTTTAAACTATTTTAAACGACAAATGACAGAGGAAAGCTGGCAAACTCCTCTCCTTGTAATGGTGTATATGTGAGGTTTTTAACGTCTCCAAACAAAACGCAGGAGTCCTCAGCGCTCCACATGATTTGATTATGAAGTGAAACTTGTCTGCTATCTGCTCCATTTGTTGTTTTGACTTAAATCCATTTCTACGTCTGTATTTTATCTGGTTTTAGTTGTGGAGAAAACACAAGTGTCTCAGTATTCTGCTGCACACAGAGCACTGACCCAGTGGGTTGAGTCTACATGGTTCTCACACATCCTTTAAGTTTCACCCCCTCCTCCACTATTCCATCAGTCTCTACTTAGCGTTTAGTTCAGTGCATCTGAAACACCAACCAGAAGACAATGGCAGAAGTCGCTCCAGCCCCAGCTACCTCCCCGGTTAAAGTAGCCAAGAAGAAGACCGCGGCCAAGCCCGTGAAAGTCGGTCCCAGCGTCCAGGAGCTCATCGTCAAGGCTGTGAGCGCCTCCAAGGAGAGGAGCGGCGTGTCTCTGGCCGCCCTCAAGAAGGCTCTAGCCGCCGGTGGCTACGACGTGGAGAAGAAAAACAGCCGCGTCAAGATCGCCGTGAAGAGCCTGGTGGCAAAGGGCACCCTGCTCCAGACCAAGGGTACCGGCGCGTCTGGATCCTTCAAGCTTAACAAGAAGACAGAAGAAAAAGTAAAGAAACCCGCTAAGAAGACAGTCAAACCCAAGAAGCCGGCTGCCAAGAAACCCGCCGTGGCAAAGAAATCCCCCAAGAAGGCAGCAGCCAAGAAGCCCGCAGCCGCTAAGAAATCTCCCAAGAAGGTAAAGAAGCCCGCAGCTGCAAAGAAACCAGCAGCCAAGAGTCCCAAGAAGGTGGCCAAGAGTCCCAAGAAGGTGGCGAAGCCCGCTGCCGTTAAGAAAGTACCAGCAAAGAAGGCAGCCAAGCCCAAGGCGGCAAAACCCAAGAAGACAGCCACTAAGAAGAAGTAAACATTCACATAGCAACCTGTACATCCCACAAAGGTTCTTTTAAGAGCCACCCACAACTTTATTTAAAGAGTTCCTTTTTCTATTGTTTTATGTCTTGGCGCTGACATTTATTAACTCAACTGAGCAAAGAGAGTGGGGCGGATTATGTGATTGTCAGGAGTGAGAACTAATGACCAATGTTGCCAGATTGAGAGAGAAATGAGCAACTAAACAAGGTCTATGAAACTAGCCCCAAAAGAGGCCTCACGAGCGATAAAGCCTGCACACAGGCGTTGTGAGCTTGTAGATCGACTATTTTCAAGAAAATCGGGGGGGGGGGGTAATATATATAATAAATAATATAAATGTGCATGCATATTCAATATGAATTCCCTAATTAACTTGGCATATATCTACATACTGATCACACCGAAACGGCATTATGTTCAACAAACAGTTTTACTTTGGATTATATTACAACTTAATAACATTAATTATAACAATTGTATTAACAATGTAATATTGTCACACGTCACTCTAAAGTCCCAGTAATGTTTTAAAATGTGTTCATCATTACAATGGACCCTATTCACAGCAGCCTGTTCATGTTTGTTAGTTGTGCTTTTTATTTAGCTTGACCACTAATACTGACAATGTTATTTTAGTAGCACTATATACAGATGCCAGATTTAAAGCTTTAAAGTTATACTTTGTAGCACCAAATCATTGTCCTTTACTTATGCGACCATTTACCATGTCGTCTCTGATTATACACTTTGTAAAATAAATCACCCATGAAGGATGAAGAGATGACTGATAACTGTCTAAAACTGGTCATTGACTGAGAGACGCCGTCTTTCTCTGATTGGTCTCTGGTCAGGAACCTCCTTGTTTGGGGAGGAACCACAGTTTAGACTGGCAGGAACCGATCACGGCACGAGTCTAGTGCTGATTGGTGGGGCGCTCATACACAGTCAGCCCGCGCTCTCATTTATGGTCAGGAACCTCCTTCTCTGGGAGGAAACGTTCACGCCACTAGTAGTGATTGGAGGGGCGCTCATACACACTCACCCCGCGCTCTCACTCATATTTATGATTGGTGGGGCGCACACAGACAGCACTGAGTTGAAGATATAAAAAGTTTCGTCGTGTTCCTATTCTCCAGCACATTTCTTCGTAGTCTATCTCAAGAAATAAAATAGGAAAATGTCAGGACGAGGCAAAACCGGAGGGAAGTCCAGGGCGAAGGCCAAGACCCGCTCATCTCGTGCCGGACTACAGTTCCCTGTCGGTCGTGTTCACAGGCTGCTGCGTAAAGGAAACTATGCCCAGCGTGTCGGTGCCGGCGCCCCGGTCTATCTGGCGGCGGTTCTCGAGTACCTGACCGCCGAGATCCTGGAGCTGGCTGGAAACGCTGCCCGCGATAACAAGAAGTCTCGCATCATCCCCCGTCATCTCCAGCTGGCCGTCCGCAACGACGAGGAGCTCAACAGGCTGCTGGGTGGAGTGACCATCGCTCAGGGCGGTGTGCTGCCTAACATCCAGGCTGTTCTGCTCCCCAAGAAGACTGAGAAAGCCGCCAAGAAATAAATCTGCGTTCAACGTACCCCACAAAGGCTCTTTTAAGAGCCACCCACTCTTTCAATCAAAGATTAATTCTATTCCATTCTATATAGACCGTATGTGCACAGTTTATATAAACTGACTGCATAATGCTGTGGTGTAAAGTAAGCCAATACATTAAACCCAAATACTGTATTTATGTACTATCCAGCATTAGTCATTTATTAGACGCTTTTATCAATAAGTGCATTCAACATAGGTAGGGAATGAAACTACTAATCGCCAGAAGCATTATTTTGTATGTTTTTTATTTATTTTGCTGGAGTATTTTCAATACTTTACTTCTACTCTAGTCTACTGCATAACAGGCAAATACTGTACTTTTACTCCACGATTATTTGAAAACGTACTAGTTACTTTGCATATTGTATTATAAAACCTACATTAACCACTTCAGCCCTATTTTATACATAGGCCATTTGAAAATATCCGATCTACAAGCTCATTGTAGATCTGCTATTATCAAATATTTTAGTACTTTTGGTACGTTAAGTATATTGTGATGGCAATACTTTTGTACTTTTACTCAAGTATCATTTTGAACACAGGCCTTTTACTTGTATCAGAGTATTTTTATATTGTGGTATTGCTACTTTTACTTCAGTAAAATATCTGAATACTTCTTCCACCACATATTATATGATCGTAATGACTTGCAGGTATTTAATATCCTTTACATATTTATAGTTAGAGCCACATTGCATGGATTACATCAGTGCCTATTATTCACTTGCCTAAATGCCAGGATTGAGGTAGATCTCAATCCACAATTATTTGTAGTAAAAGCAGTTATTGTCCATATTGGAAGTTGACACTTATTTGACCACGTTAATGAGTGTTACATTTTAATGTAATTAAGACAAGATATGCCTACTTATAATTCTTATTCACCATAATCATGTTGTTTTGTCACTCAAGGAAAAATGTTTATTTATTTGCCCCATGTCATAAAACACAAAGCAATGTATTTTCACTTTAATGTAAACTAGTATTCATAGTATTATCTATTACAGCAGCTCAGTATGAAGTTTGTAAGAGATCCCCCTCCTCCAATCGGTACCAGTGACGTATGGTACCTCCCCAAATAAGGAGGTTCCTGGCCGCTGACCAATCAGAGAACGACGGCGTCTGAAGAAGCGCTAATAAAAGGCAGCAGTTTGCGCCGTTCCTACATTACTACTCTCTCAACCTCGTTCAGACTCAGAGAAGCCATGGCAAGAACCAAGCAGACCGCTCGTAAGTCCACCGGTGGCAAAGCCCCCAGGAAGCAGCTCGCCACCAAGGCAGCGCGTAAGAGCGCACCGGCAACCGGTGGAGTGAAGAAGCCTCACCGTTACAGGCCTGGTACTGTGGCTCTGAGAGAGATCCGTCGTTACCAGAAATCTACCGAGCTGCTGATCCGTAAGCTGCCCTTCCAGCGCCTGGTGAGGGAGATCGCCCAGGACTTTAAGACCGACCTGCGCTTCCAGAGCTCCGCCGTCATGGCTCTCCAGGAGTCAGCCGAGGCTTATTTGGTCGGTCTGTTTGAAGACACCAACCTGTGCGCCATTCACGCCAAGAGGGTGACTATCATGCCCAAAGACATCCAGCTGGCCCGTCGTATCCGCGGAGAACGTGCTTAAACTACTCTGTCACTATCATAAACTCAACGGCTCTTTTAAGAGCCACCCACTTCTTTACTAAAGACCTTTCCACTAATAGATATTTTGTAATTTAACATAATTTTTTTTTGTAAAAAAAAAAAAAAGTCCGCACGATCCTGGAAGACCAACTCTCACTCCCCCAAATATATATGATTATTTATCTATTATGAAACCCCCACAAATGCACTAATATGGACACATACAGAAAAGAAGTTTGTGTAAATGAAAACAAATCAACGCCTTTATGAAATTAGTGTTTAAATTCAAATTTATTTGTAATTGGTAAAAAAAAAAAATGGGTGTGAACACAGGTTTTGCATAGACGGATAACATGATTGATCTCTGCTTCCCCTAGCCTACTGTATGGAATTTTTACAAATCAGAGTTGTAGAGTAACTAAGTACATTTACTCAAGTACTGTACTTAAGTACAATATAGCGGTATTTTACTTGATTTTCAATACTTTTACTTCTACTCCACTACATCTCAGAGGCAAATATTGTACTTTTACTCCATTACAATTATTTGAACACTTTAGTTACTAGTAACTTTGCAGATATAAATTATTATATTATAAAACATAATACCTTAACCACTTTAGCCCTGTTTTTTAAGAGGCTTTTAGAAAATAGCCGATCTACAAGCTCACAAAGTGTCGCATCGCGAGGCGTTGTGAGCATGTAGATCGGCTATTTTCAAACATTTTAGTACTTTTACTTTTGGTACTTTAAGTATATTAAATTGACTTGTAACAGAGTATTTCTACATTGCAGTATTGATACTTTTACTTAAATAGAAAATGTGAGTACTTTTTCCACCACTGGTACAAATACATAAATAATAGCCGTTTCTCACTTAAGGCTAGTGATATCAGATTGTTTCCATCATGGAAAATGATCACCGCAGAGTTAAATGTAACGTGATTGACATATGCTGGTGTAATGGGTGTAGTGCAGTCAAATGCGAAATACAATTGAAAATGTCCAATACTGTGTGTGTGTGTGTGTGTGTGTGTGTGTGTGTGTGTGTGTGTGTGTGTGTGTGTGTGTGTGTGTGTGTGTGTGTGTGTGTGTGTGTGTGTGTGTGTGTGCGTGCGTGCGTGCGTGCGTGCGTGCGTGCGTGCGTGCGTGCGTGCGTGCGTGCGTGCGTGCGTGCGTGCGTGCGTGCGTGTGTGTGTGTGTGTGGCTCTACCAGTGATTCTCAACCATTTTAATTTGAAGGACCCCCAGTTTGACAGGTATTAAGCTAACAAATAGGGTCCATTTGTACACTCTCAGAGTTACAGACCCATAAGGGTCCATTTGGTTCCTAACTATCCATCATTTAGCTGGGGACCCCCTGTAACTCCCCACTTTGAGAACCAATGGTATACGCAATTGTCATCTAGGCTATACAACTATTAGGCCTGAATAAAATGTCCATTTGAGGAAACTGTAAATGGAAGAACACATACCTGATGTCACACTGCTGTTGAGTGCAACCTTCCTTTTAAAGGTAATTTACACTTTCCCATGGCAACAAGGAAGAATTTTTGATGGTGTGGTGTGACTGAGAATGAGGAAATTTGACATCTAACCCTGGCATCAACAATGAACAAAACATTCATGTTTGTCAGCATCACAACGGCCTCTAGCTTCCTCCTTTTCCCAAAGCATCACTCCAGTGCAGGCTACGAGAGAGAGGTTGATACTGTAGTGAATGAAGGCAGATGGCTGTTCGTATCATGTATTTGGAAATTATTCTACTTTTATCCGGGGCTGTTTGCACATGCTCATGTGCAAGTAAGTATTCAGCTTATATCTTATTTCACCAATGTTCAGTAGTTTTACACACAGGGCAAACTTTGTAGCACTGTGTTTACTATTCTCACATCATTGTCAAAAATCATTAAGAAAACAAAAATGTCACCCTGTTTTAGGAACTCATGTCATACGCCTTGGCTATGGATGCTTTCAGAACAAAGATGCTAGAATGTATCTGACTCTGGATGATGATGAGATGGGTTATGTAGATTTCAAGAAAGGACAGGTCATCTGGGACAGCCGGATCCCACATGCCTCCCTTGTGCCTACCTGGCTTTCCCAGTCTGCATTGGGTGCCAGAGAAGAGTGCAGACACAGAGTAACGACTTGGATGCATAGATGCAAATCAGGCTTAACCTATGTCAACTGTAAGTGTTTTTTTGTTTTTTATCAACAGGTCACTGATGGGGTCCACTGAATATCCACTGTTACGAGAGACACTGTTTCATTTCATGACGATTAAAATGTATTATTTGGTATTATAGCTGCCCCTGAAACTGTGATCTACTCCAAAGATGAAGTGATGGAGGAGGTGGAGAACACTCTCATCTGCTTTGTCAACCACTTTTCCCCTCCTTTCATCAAAGTAAAGTGGACTAAGGATGACGTGGAAGTCCCTGCAGACGATTCTATGGTCCGATACCTGGGAAACCCTGATGGGACCTTCCGTCACATCTCCACCCTGCGCTTCACCCCTCAGGAAGGAGACATCTATGCATGCACTGTGGAGCAGGAGGCCCTGCAGGAGCCTGAGACTAGGTTCTGGGGTGAGAACTCAAAATGTTTATATCCAACTGAACAAATGAATTCATATTGCCAAATCATCATTTCACTTCTCTTTAAGTTATAATGAACACCTGTATTCTACAAGCAAAGCATTGATGAGCATGATCTTAATGATCAAAGTTGGCAAGTAACCCTGGATGAAACTGTCTTATTTTGTTCACAGACGCTGACATAACTGTCAGAAGTTATAGTCCAACTGTCTTCTTTGGAGTTGGTCTGGCTTTGGGACTTCTGGGCATTGCTATTGGAACATTCTTCTTTGTTAAAGACAAGCTTTCAAGCTGAAATTCCATAATAATAATAAAACTTTATTTGTATAGCACTTATTTAAACAAAGTTACAAAGTAAGGAGTGAAGAGACAATTCTAAAGTACTTCCGTGTTTGTGAACTGCTAAAACGTTGTACTGTATTTCTCTTTTTCACGGGGAAATTATATTGACACTGGTTTGGATTACATTTCTATTACACCGGCCTTAGTGAAATGTATCCAGGCAGCTTTTATGTGAGGAAGTGAAGCTTAATTAATAGGTGATTTTGTACATTAGTTGCTTTTATTAGTAGACTATGGGTCAATGTTTCAATTTTTTTTAATAATTAACAATTACAATGATTGGTTTAATATCGATAGTCTTTCAATTTCTTCTCTTGTGAGGTTCACAATAAGGAAATTATATTCAATGGACCATGCAATCTTTGTATCTTCTGAGGTTTAAATGTTTTTCTTTAACACATTTACTTAATTTTGCATATTAATATTATCATCCTCAAAGCAAAGTGATTTTTGGCCTTACAGTAGCTAATCAGAATCGGCAACTGTAATGTAATTGTCTGTTCACAAAGCCCAATTGAAACAGTGGTTTAAAGGCTATACGGATCCATACCAGTCTTAATGTCTTAGCTGTGTAGTATTGTCAATCCCTGTGAGGTAGTTTGTAGTTAGAAATCTGTACATGAAGTATTATAAACAGGCTTATTGTATCATGCCCGTTGCAATATAATATAAAATAAAATACATTTATTTTATATCATGCCTTGTTGGAAGGCTTTAACGTCTGCTGGAATGTAGGCTAAGTGTTCAAAAAGTGTTAAATAAATTATTAATTTATTCTTTCAAAAAACATGAATAGGAATGTATGCAATAAATCAATCAATTAATCATGTACTTTAAAATACTTAGGTATTTTAAAAAGCATGTATCCTTACATCTGAATACTTTTTGACTTTGTAACTTTCACTTGTAATTGAGTAATATTTGACCTGGAGTATCTATACTTTGACGTGACTTTGAAGTACTGGAGTTGAGTACTTTGTCCACCACTGCCTATTGGCCACATACATTACCAAGGGCGCCGATACTGTGGGTGCCGCGGGGCTAAAGCACCCACTGTGGGTGAAAAAAAAAATCAGATCGCCTGGTTCAGATCGCCACTGAATAAACCGAATTAACTGAAATAATATTTATAAGCGTGCGCTTATAAATGTCGGCGCCCCAGTACATTACGAATACTTTCCCCTAAAGGACTTGACGATGTTGATTCTGTTACTTAATGTAATGTTATACTGTTGTCATACCAACATCTTCCAGCGAGTATCGCTGTAGGGCCTTTTTGCCCATCATCCATTTCTCCCAGCCTTCATAGGTTATTATGGCTTTAGATGTGCCTTATTTTTAAATCTATGGTTCCAGCCCCTTGAACTTATTGCCTTATGATGAACTACTTTGTATTGTTGTATTTTGTATCTTTGAACTATCTTGGGCAATTTATATAGGCCAGTTGATGAGTAGGACCTAGTGATATCATGTCTCAACAGTTGACTTTCCTTGTGTTTATTGTTGTCTTTTGAAAATACATATATATGACCAAATCATTGTCATCAATATAGGATGACATTGACAATATAGCCTATTGTTCTTCCCAAAATAACCTGGCTTGTATTGTGGAGGATATCTGTGATGATGTTGACCATTTTCGTAGTTTTATTGTGCAATGTTATTTGATTTTTCTGTTTTTAAGAGCTGTATATTTTATATAGATTGATTCAGTGGATAATCAGTGTGATGTGGCGATTTTCCTGCTTCGCTTTTGTCAAACAAACATTATTGTTGCTGAAGACCTCAGCATGTGGACTTCATTCCAAGGGTCTTCCTCCAGGGTGTCATTAATGTTAGAATGATATTAAAGCTCACATACATTCTTATTTGTAATATTAGTATTATTAATTATTTAAGATTATTATTGTAAATTAGATTTTAGCTTGGCTTCCGTCATGTGCTTCAATTTGGTGATTAGAATCATTTTGCTTGTCACTCATACATCAGGTACAACAGGCATAGCAATACAATATAACATAATAATAATAATAATAATAATAATAATAATAATAATAATGATCCAGAATAAAGAGGCTGCCACCGTGCATCAATGAGTTAACAGCAGGTCCAGTGTATTACAGGAGTGGGACACGGCAGCAGACAAGAGGAATACATCACTGGATAATCCCAGACCATTACGTCTTTATTGACAAGGTGTTGAGTATACATGTGACTGACGTTTGGATGTCAAGTGTATATCTTCATCAGAGTCATGTAGAACAGAGGTTAAGCAGGTTTTTAAAAGGCTGTGAGTGGCAGAGGCAATCCTTTCAATTAGTCAATGTCTGAAGTTGATCAATAATGAGGTGTGAAGTGCAGTATTCTGCACGAGGCAACCTCACTGTGAACGTGTAACAGTATTCAACATTACAAATCATTAAGAGGGTTTCAAAGTGCCTGATGGCAATATAATGGCCTGGCCCATGTATGAAGAAATATCCATATGATACAGTGGATATGGTTAAGGTCCAGGCAAATCCAGCCCAAATACATGAATGAAATTCATTTTAATATAAAATCACAATACATGGAGAGAAAATCAGGCCAGATACATGGATGAAAAAAATACACCTGAGAAAATGTATAGGGCACAATAGTATATATAATAACAAGGGCCAGGCAGGCAGGAAGGAGGCATAATATGTGGATACAAAAACAACACCACTGTGAAAAATAATAGGACAATATAACAATATTAATAGCATCGTGCATTAGCATTATACTGAATTAGGCATAATGTTGTGAGATGCTTAAATCAAAGAGCAATACTCTGGTAAGAACGTTTGCTGAAAATAGCCGATCTACAAGCTCTCAATGTGCCGCACTGCTTTACGCTGTGAGCTAGTAGATCGGCTATTTTCTGCAAATGTAGAGCAGACCAGAGCCAAAGGTCAAGTTTGTTTACTAAGTATCTTGAGGGCTTGAGTGGTTAAATGTCAGAAACACTGATGCAAAACACTGATGACAGTGCTGTCAAACAAGTCTATAAAGCTATCTATGAAATCTATGAAAATGTTTAATCTGCAACATATTTTTATGAGGTCCCTGCTTCATCTCTCTCTCTCAGCTAAGTGGTCGTTGGACTGAAAAACGTTGAAGATCCCTGCATTAAAAGAACATTCCACTCCATGAATTGAAGAAGTAAGATCCATCTGTTTTATACTCAGTGAGAGGCTGGTGGGGTCCTATAGCCCCACCTGTGTCCTCCCCCTCTGCTGTAGCGCCTACAGCTCTGGTTCTCACCATGTGGCCAGGGGGTCCCCAATAATATTAGTTAATTAATATAGCATAAATAGTAATTTAACCACTTAAACTCAACATCATACTTAGGTTATTCTACAAGTCACCAATATACAAGCTCACAGCACGTCACACAACAAATAATACCGTTTATACACTATTCCCAGTTTAAAAATACAAAACTCCTCAGTGGGGACTTACTGAGAGGCTTTGCTATTGCATAACAGCTACTCACAAATACATTTGTAATAAAGAAAACAATGCTGATTGTACATAGCTGCTCTCCCTGATGTATTAGAACAAAGGGAGTCGAGTAACCAGAAAATGTGTATGTGTCCATATGAAGCTAAACTGGGTCATTCACACATTCCAGTCTGAGTCTTCCAGAGTGAAGTGGCTGCATGGGTTTAAGACTGGTATGGGGGCGGGGCTGCAGCTTTTGGCACCACCCACACAGCGAGGTCTTCCTGTCCTCTTTTACGTCCTCAGAACACATATAAGTGAACAAGTCTTTACAGTTTACAGTCATTCACTTCTGTGTCTTCCACCATAATAAAAATGTCAGGACGAGGCACCAGGAGCCTATCTCTGGAGATGTGGTCTTTAGGCAGATCACAACTGAACTGAAAAGACAAAGGGCAATTGACTCCAGAGAAAAAAGACTGAAGCCATGGCACCTACTGACATTGTGAGAAAAAAAGAGAGAAAAAAAAAATCCACTATATTTTTGTATTGAAATATTTATTAATGTATATTATCATGTATTGAAATGTTTAATACGATATTTTGTAATCCTGCATACTTTGTAAACTGTATAAATTACAATAAAGTATATTAAAAAGCAAGGGAGGAAAGGGTCTTGGAAAAGGAGGTGCCAAGCGCCATCGCAAAGTCCTTCGAGATAACATCCAGGGAATCACTAAGCCCGCTATCCGCTGTCTGGCTCGCCGTGGCGGCGTGAAGCGTATCTCCGGTCTGATCTACGAGGAGACCCGTGGTGTCCTCAAGGTTTTCCTAGAGAACGTGATCCGTGACGCCGTCACCTACACCGGAAAAATGCCACCATATAAATCATCCGATTCACTTCTGTATCTACTACTGAAGCAAATATGTCTGGTCGTGGTAAGGGAGGAAATTTCTAGTTCTGAACTTTGTCAGTAAATAAGGCCGTGGGCACCTGTGGTGTCTGCGGTCTTCAGCCGTTACTTTAGCTGCAAGAAATGTTTGATCGAGGCTAATGAGGCTAATCTCGAGGTAGCTATGGCATCTTCTTTTGGCTCCCAGTTTGCCAATAACTGGGCAAGGCTAAAGTATACGGGTGAGGCCGAGCTCCCGACAAAGGAGTATGTCGGTAAAGAACTATTATTCAAGTCAAACTTAGTCTGTGCAAAGGACATTTATTCATTTATTGCCTTGCCAAACCGATGTGAGTTCGAACTGTGTTTCTATCAGGAGTCGACACTCCGTCGCTTCCTGGAACAATACGATGTTGACAAACTGCAGAATACATGGATGGACTGGTCCATTGAATCCTCGGTTAATATAGGGACAGTGAACGTCGTGGTGAAGTTCTGGACCGGCCGGGTCTCAGACCACGATGTGGAGCTGTACCTAAAACGGTACTGTTGTGTCAGAGAGCAGCCATACAAGCCAGTCGACCAGTTTGGGATCTGGTATGGAGTACGGAAGTACAAAGTTGAGCTCAAGCACGATGCAAACAACCAACGTATGACACTGCCAAGCTCTATTTCCCTGGGCCCATACAACGGGCGGATCTATTATCCTGGGCAGCAGACGCGGTGTTTTGTGTGCAACAGCACGGAGCACCAGGTCCGTGAATGCACGCAGGTGAAGTGCTGGAGATGTGGGACTTTGGGCCATAAAGCCAAGGAGTGTTCTAATGACGCTGAATGCAGCCTGTGTGGAGAGAGGGGGCACTCTTTTTTCCAGTGCCCTCAGTCCTACAGCAACAAGGCACGAGCAGAGAGGAAAGAGCGAGCCGAGGAGCAGCAGATCCGCTTCGTCGGTCTACTGGGGCGCACCAGACCGCCGCCACCGGCCGACGCCAGCACCCCACTGTCGGCTGACAGTGGGCAGAGCCGCACCGTGCAGACGGAGCCTGCACTACTGGCGATCCCGAGAGACGAGGTACCGGGGGAGGAGGCAGGCCCGGTTTGTGCGGAGGAGGAGGAGACAACAACGGAGGCGAACCAGCGGCAGGTGACTGGTGAGATGGCAGCGGTCGTAAAACAACAAGCCGCGCCTAGCAGAGGAAGAGGACGAGGGAACGGCAGTTTCGCCGCAGCCAACATGAAAGTGGTTGCAGAAAGAGCCAGAGAGGCTGCTGTGGGGAGACAACAGCGTCCCTGTCATCCGGAGATCGCAGCAGCGGAGGAGACGGAGGAGGCTGTCAGACAACTAGAGAGGGCTGTCAACGAGCTGCTGCCGTCCTGGTCTGAATCCTCAGGCGTGGAGGATGAGGGGGAGACCGGCGAGCAACCGCAGGAAGAGCGAGGCGATGAGTCCGAGTATGACTCAGCAAGCGATGAGCTGAGTAGTGGCAACTCGAGAAGCAGTGAGATGGCTTTTAGTGGAGGGGAGCTCACTCTCGCCGCTACAGCTGAGGAAGACACGACGAGAGCTACACATGTGAGTGTCAAACAGAAGCGACTCACGTCGCCTCTGGCGAATGAAGTTGACAAAAAATATAAAAGAAACTGAATGACACTAACCTAATATCAACATGTCTACACTCTCTATCATCACTTGTAACGTGAGAGGTATCAAGTCGATGGAAAATAGAAAGATTAAGATGGACATACTGCACAACACTATTTATGATATTATATGCGCACAAGAATTGCGACTAACTGCTCGGGAGGACATAGTAGATGTAACGTTAAAATGGGAAAAAGGCACTTCGATTATGTCTATTGGTACAGATAAGGCTGATGGCATAGGCATATTTTTTAAGAGTAAAGCTGAAATTATAAGGGCAAGAGAAATTATTCCAGGGAGAATTTTATTAGTAGACTGTTTTTATCAAAACTTAAAAATGAGAATTATAAATGTGTATACTCCTCCGGATGCAGCTACGAAAGTACGAATGTTTAAGAAATTATATGAATTGCTAACAGTTGGTTATTATACTATTTTTTCCCTACAAATATCTTGATGAAAGTCAAAAGCGGGTGTGTATAAAAAATATTAGTAGTAAAAATATCTCCGAGAATAAGAGAGACGTCATGTGGCTGGTCTCTGTGAGGAGACTAGCAGTACGAGCAGTAGTCAAGTGGAGCTGCTTCGTTAAAACCGTTAAATGCCCAATACTAAACTGTGGTGCAGATGAGTCTATAGAGCACCTGCTGGTAGACTGCCCGAGATCTAGATTTGTGTGGGGGAAAATGCCACAAATTGGTTTTAAAATTAAGATAAATTACATTGCTGCCATGTATGGGGTTTTTGAGGAAAAAGTGTCTGCCTTAGAACAGGACTTTTACTGGACTATTATTTGCACCGTTATCATCAAATTGTGGAAAACCAGGTGTGCCGTGGTGTTGCACCAGGAGCCTATCTCTGGAGATGTGGTCTTTAGGCAGATCACAACTGAACTGAAAAGACAAAGGGCAATTGACTCCAGAGAAAAAAGACTGAAGCCATGGCACCTACTGACTGAATGAATGAATGAATGAATGAATGAATGAATGAATGAATGAAATGAATGAATGAAATTTTTATTTTCGTGTCATGCCACCATTTTGGCCCATCCCATATGGGATTATATGACACATTACACAAAAAGAAAACAAGACATTAACAGTCCATTAACAGTCCTTCCTGTTCATATTACGTCCTTCCTTATAACATACCACTTAAATAAAACATGCGTATAGTACTTATATGAACAAAATAAGAACAAAAAAAAGAAAATCCCATTTTACATATAAATGGCCCTCCTCCTCATTGACCAGGCCTTGTCAAGAAATGAAGCAAATGAAAAAATATCATGTTGAAAGAGACATTTCAGTTTCTCTGAATCCTCCAACCACACAAGTTCATATTTAGGATCTACCTTATTAAAAAGTCTCTGCCTGATAGAGTTGTAGAATGGACAATACAAAACAAAATGCATTTCATTTTCAATTTCATTAAGATCACACAAACCACATAATCTATCCTCCTCAACCGTGCCTACATATCTACCCGTTTCAATATGAAGACCAAGTATGCCAGCCCTGATTTGAGCACATAGGCTTCGTTTCTTTTTTGACAAATGATACAATACATAATTTTCTGTACAATAGACATGCTTTATGTCACAATAAGTACGGAGCTTTGGTTTACACCATATATCCAGAGCCCATCTATCCTTTATTTGTTGAAAAATAGTTTCTTTTATTACCATAGTCTCTACTTTTTCTTTATTATAAAAATGGTCTTCATACCCTGATCTCAAAAGAATGTCATACATGTCCGTAGCCCATGCGCCCTTGATCAAAATGTCCCACTCGAAGACCTTTCTTACAATTCTATTGGTGTTCAGCCCCAGTATTCTATTCCACAAACGTACCATGTGCTCACTCCACCGTACCTCATTGGGTTCCCACCCCATATCTCCCATGATGGCCAGGGTTGGCGTAAATTTGTGTACTCCCAAGAAGTACCGCATAGCTCTATTGTGGACAGCCTCACTTTTAGGATATTTTTTAAATCCCCACACTCCTGCTACGTAATCCAACACTGGACACACACAAGCCTGGTATAGTTTGGAGTAGGTAGAGAAACCCATATCCCTCAGGATCTTTGTTTTAGCTATGACTCCTCCTAGTGCTCTATTTGCTGATTCTGTCAATAAAGTGGTTCCTTTTATAAAATGCATATGCTCATCCAAATAAAAGCCCAGATATTTATAGAACTTTGTATAATTCAACTTTGATCCCCCAAATTGGAATTGGAAGTCACTTGTGCGCATGGCAGGATTTTTAAAATGCATGATTTCAGTTTTCTTTTCATTTATCAAAAGTCTCCATTTTTTACACCAGTTACTTGCACATGTTAGCATTCTTTGTAAGTCAACTTCTGTCTCTGCTATTAAGATAATGTCGTCAGCATACATTAAAATGCTGACATATTCACTTCCATATTTGACTCCACAATTTAGTGGTTTGATTTGATTAGCTAAATCATTAATAAATACAGCGAACAAGGTAGGGGACAAAGCGTCCCCCTGTTTCACTCCTGATGGTGTGGGAAACCAGTTGGTACAAGCATCATTTACCTTTACACATGCTTGTGGTGCACTATAAAGTGAGCTAATTGCCTGATAAAACTTTCCATCTACACCAGTCTTAATCAATCTATAGGCAAGAAGGTCTCTATTGACAAAATCGAAGGCTTTTTGGAAGTCAATAAAGCACGCGTATGTTGATTTGTTTACCTTCAGTCTATTTCTTACTATGGCACATACTGTATAAATGTGGTCAATACAAGCCCTGGCTTTGCGAAAGCCATTCTGCTCCTCTACCAGAAGCTGACATTGTGAGAAAAAAAGAGAGAAAAAAAAAATCCACTATATTTTTGTATTGAAATATTTATTAATGTATATTATCATGTATTGAAATGTTTAATACGATATTTTGTAATCCTGCATACTTTGTAAACTGTATAAATTACAATAAAGTATATTAAAAAGCAAGGGAGGAAAGGGTCTTGGAAAAGGAGGTGCCAAGCGCCATCGCAAAGTCCTTCGAGATAACATCCAGGGAATCACTAAGCCCGCTATCCGCCGTCTGGCTCGCCGTGGCGGCGTGAAGCGTATCTCCGGTCTGATCTACGAGGAGACCCGTGGTGTCCTCAAGGTTTTCCTAGAGAACGTGATCCGTGACGCCGTCACCTACACCGAGCACGCTAAGAGAAAGACCGTGACGCCATGGATGTTGTCTATGCTCTGAAGAGACAGGGACGCACTCTGTACGGCTTCGGAGGTTAATAACGCTGACTTGATCTACCAACAACTCAAAGGCTCTTTTAAGAGCCACCCACACTTTCAATACAGAGTATTCCTTTGCAAGCACTACAAACAGTAATACACGTCTGTTTATTTAAATGTACTGCTCAAATATAATACAATCTCTATTTAAAATATTTTTTTATATTAAATGGAGAATCCGATTTGGAAGCAAGCTTACTCTGATAGCCCTGAAACATGACTATCATATATTATGACAGTCCTGGATGAACTTCAACCTAGTGTTTGCACTTTCTCCCTTTTTGGTCCGTACATCTACATAAACGTTCAGCTTTCAAATATAAAGTTCATACCTCATTGACCACGGATGTTACAATAATGTACGGGCCCTGTCCAATACAAAAGCATTTTAATCAGGGACGCACTCTGTACGGCTTCGGAGGTTAATAATGCTGACTTGATCTACCAACAACCCAAAGGCTCTTAAGAGCCGCCCACACTTTCAATACAGAGTCTATTCCTTTGCAAGCACTACAAACACAGTCATAAACGTCTGTTTATTTAAATGTACTGCTCAAATATAAGCCTTATTCAAATTGTTTAATAAGGCTTATATTCTCTTCAATAGAGAATCCGATTTGGAAGCAAGCGCTCCTGCACTCTGATACATTATGTTGTATAACTATGAGAAAATGGCCACCGATCGGATTAAAATGCTCTTTATTGAACAATACGTAATACACGGGTACTTCTGAGGGCCCGTACATAATTGTAACATCCGTGGTCATGGCGTAAGCACTTTATATTTGAAATTTGAACGTTTATGTAGATGTACAGGCCAAAAAGGGAGAAAATGCAAACACCAGGTTGAAGTTCATCCATGAGGGTGATGACAACCGACCGTCGTGTGATCCATGGCTAGATCTCTGACTTCTATTACCCAAAGGCTCTGTTAGGTGCCACCCACACATATTAATAGATGTGTTGTAAGCAACTTGTCGATGCTTACTTACGCTGATGTGTAGCTATTTTCCCTCAAATCGTGTTTAGAGAACAATGGTGCAAGTCAATTGCCTTAGGTAATATTTCCATCATGTTTACAAGTCGGAAAACCCCAACTATAATAAACTTGATGACATCATACGGTACAAAAGAACAGGTCAGGGACATGGGTCATAGAAGTATCATGTGAGGTTACTAGCAATAGTCTGCTTTGCAATTATAATGTAATTATTGTATCTTCATGTTCAAGATAAACACAGACTGGCTTAATAGATGATTATGTGCTGCATTGATATAAAGTGTGTTACAACTGAAATGTTCAATGGGAGCGTTGCATATTATTATTCCTTTCAATTATATAGGCCTATACCCTGAATGTACCTATAGTATAAGTTGTCCCTCTTGCTCTTAGAGGGACAATAGAGCATGTAGGCGGGAAAACATTTAGCAGAAACAAAGACACCTCCCTCCTGGCAGAATCACCCAATCATGTGCTGGGAGTCGCACACTTCATTTGCATCTGAGTTGGTATAAATACTGGTGAGACACGACCAGTGTGTCACATCTTCTCCAATCCTTCTGAAAGAGAACTGCATAATGCCTGAAGTTGCGAAGCCAGCGCCCAAAAAGGGCGCCAAGAAAGCCGTCACCAAGACAGCCGCTAAAGGCGGTAAGAAGCGCAGAAAGTCCAGGAAGGAGAGTTACGCCATCTACATCTACAAGGTGATGAAGCAGGTCCACCCTGACACCGGTATCTCCTCCAAGGCCATGGGCATCATGAACTCATTTGTCAACGACATCTTTGAGCGCATCGCCGGTGAAGCCTCCAAACTGGCTAACTACAACAAGCGCCGCACCATCACGTCCAGGGAGATTCAGACCGCCGTCCGCCTGCTGCTCCCCGGTGAGCTGGCCAAACACGCCGTGTCTGAGGGCACCAAGGCTGTGACCAAGTACACCAGCGCCAAGTAAATTGTTCTGCCTCCCCTAAACCTAAAGGTCCTTTTAAGGACCACCCATCTTTTCAACAAAGAGTTGATTCGCATCATTTAAATTAGCTTTCTATTTAGCTCATAAGCACTTTCTTTAAATGAGTTGCTGACGTACAAGATAACGCTGCCGTACATGTAATGACATTCATATCTTAGCTTGACAGATTGTAGCGATATGTTTTTAAAAAATTGTATAAATCATGACAACAGTGGCTCGTGTAAAATGCCTATAAACGGCAGACAGACATCAGAGTGCACAGTGCTGCATTTATTTGGTTATGCAATATGCATAGACTTTAATTACAGATGCGTGTTCCTAAAGATTTTGAACTGCCGTGTATTAAAATGTGATTATAGCTTCTGTATTGGCTGTCGATTCAGACATAGGGTTATTCTGTTAAATATTGTGTGTGTGTGTGTATATATATATATTTTACCAGAACCCCATCAATTTATTTTGATGCCAGAGTACTTCACAGATTGTATTGGCTAGATGTCAATTTGCTCTGTTATTTACTCTAATCTATTGGATAGGCAAACAGACCAAAACATAATGGAGTCAAAAGGAAATTGGGCATGATAACATTATTTTACTTCATCCGTTTTCACTCAAAACATTCTAGCTGTCAACATTTGTAATATTAAGTTAGACCTATAGCAGTAGCACAGACCTCTTTCACAGCAGTCATTTTGACAGCTGAACACTGGTCATGGCATTAATTGCCATAGTTAATTTAGGTGTCAGTGGTGGCCAGCTAATGTACATTAACACATTTAACTGAAACACATGTGGTGTTTATTTTCCTCTGCTGTGCTCCTTGGCTACCGTATTCCTTTTGATAAAATTAAAGTAGATATATTGTATACCCATATTGCCTATTATAATAGATTATGAAGCAATCTGGGTATACATGTGCTATGTAAATTGCTTGTAAATAAATGGTGTGCTGTGTTTATACATGTTAAATTATGTCAAGTAATAATTATGTAATATGCCATATGTTTTGTAAATGGCACCATTGGAAAAGTGGAGCTTGCTCTCAACTGGCCATCCTCTCATAAGTCTCCATGCCACAGGGAAGGACAACAGCAGCACTGTGTTTGCAGACACTGGAAAGTTTGAAATTTAAAACAAAACGCTTTGCCAAAGAGGATCTGTTTAACTGTTGTTCCAAAGTCAGACATCTCAGCTTGATCTGCAGCAAATAGGGAATTGGATATTCTATGTTTAAACTATTTTAAACGACAAATGACAGAGGAAAGCTGGCAAACTACTCTCCTTGTAATGGTGTATATGTGAGGTTTTTAACGTCTCCAAACAAAACGCAGGAGTCCTCAGCGCTCCACATGATTTGATTGTGAAGTGAAACTTGTCTGCTATCTGCTCCATTTGTTGTTTTGACTTAAATCCATTTCTCCGTCTGTATTTTATTTGGTTTTAGTTGTGGAGAAAACACAAGTCTTCGGTATTCTGCAGCACACAGAGCACTGACCCAGTGGGTTGAGTCTACATGGTTCTCACACATCCTTTAAGTTCCACCCCCTCCTCCTCCACGCCATCATTCTCTACTAAGACTTAAGTCCAGTCAGTGCATCTGTAGCCTGAGGCTACGAGCTCAATCCATGGTCTTGAAGGGCGGACCCAAACACAGCCGCCTGGATTTGTGCGTGGCTTCCTATTGATTCACCAATCTATGTCCCCGCCTCCCCTCCCCTCCCCCCCTCGGCCTGTGCACGGAACACGCTGACGTCACCAAATTTAGAGCGACGCCCCTCTGCACTCTGATTGGTAGGGAGATAACAAGGTCCAAGACCATCGTTCGTGCATCGCTCCCCCAGGCTTTTCTTTTTTGTAACAAAAAAAAATGCATGGGTTTCCGAGGCTAGTGCATCTGAAACACCAACTAGAAGACAATGGCAGAAGTCGCTCCAGCCCCAGCTGCCTCCCCGGCTAAAGTAGCCAAGAAGAAGGCCGCGGCCAAGCCCGCGAAGGTCGGTCCCAGCGTCCAGGAGCTCATCGTCAAGGCTGTGAGCGCCTCCAAGGAGAGGAGTGGTGTGTCTCTGGCCGCCCTCAAGAAGGCTCTATCAGCCGGTGGCTACGACGTGGAGAAGAAGAACAGCCGCGTCAAGATTGCCGTGAAGAGCCTGGTGGCAAAGGGCACCCTGCTCCAGACCAAGGGTACCGGTGCGTCTGGATCCTTCAAGCTCAACAAGAAGACCGAAGAGAAGGTAAAGAAACCCGCTAAGAAGGCAGTCAAACCCAAGAAGCCGGCTGCCAAGAAACCCGCCGCGGCAAAGAAATCCCCCAAGAAGGCAGTAGCCAAGAAGCCCGCAGCCGCTAAGAAATCTCCCAAGAAGGTAAAGAAGCCTGCAGCTGCGAAGAAACCAGCAGCCAAGAGCCCCAAGAAGGTGGCCAAGAGTCCCAAGAAGGTGAAGAAACCCACTGCCGTCAAGAAAGCACCAGCAAAGAAGGCAGCAAAGCCCAAGGTGGCGAAACCCAAGAAGACAGCCGCTAAGAAGAAGTAAACGTCCATACAGCAACCTGTTTACCCCACAAAGGCTCTTTTAAGAGCCACCCACAACTTTATTTAAAGAGTTCCTTTTCTATATAATTTTTAATATTTGCGCTGGCATTTAGGATTGGTTATTAACTCAATTGAGCAAAGGGGGGGGGGAATCATGTGATTGTCAGCAGTGAGATCTAATGATTAATGTTGCTATATTTTGCAAGAGAAATAAGCAACTGAACAAGGTGTATGAAAACTAGCTCCAAAAGAGGCCACGTGAGTGCTAAAGCCTGTATATTGATATTTGTTGTGATCTTGTAGAAGCATGGTTAAAGTCTACTTTGACATCACAACAGTTACAAGCATTGGGTGTGAGTTTTAGATACATAAATAAGGCTGCCCATGCAATCAGGGTGATTGTCTACAAAACAAATATGGTAATTTTACAAACAATATTTATTGGTATGTATATTACATGCGAACATATATGCATTTATATATATATAATCATAATTATCCAATATATGTGTATGATGTGCAAGAGAGAACAGAAGTGATACATGCGAAAATATGATTAATATACAAAATATAATGTGGCAATAGATATTAAGAGAATATAAATATGCATATTCGATATGTAACTATTTTATTTTTTTAATCAAATCTATCAGCCTTGGCATATCTACATACTGATACATCACACGGAAACAGCATTATGTTCAACAAACAGTTCGTTTTACTTTTGATTATATTACAACTTAATAACATTAATTATAACAATTGTATTAACAATGTACTATTGTCACATGTCACTCTAAAGTCCCAGTAATGTTTTAAAATGTGTTCATCATTACAATGGTCACAACAGCCTGTTCATGTAGGTTAGTTGTACTTTTTATTTAGCTTGACCACTAATACTGACAATGTTATTTTAGTAGCACTATATACATGCCAGATTTAAAGCTTTAAAGTTATACTGTGTAGCACCAAATCATTGTCCTTTACTTATGCGACCATTTACCATGTCGTCTCTGATTGTACACTTTGTAAAATAAATCACCCATAAGGATGAAGAGATGACTGATAATTGTCTAAAACTGATCATTGACTGTGAGACGCCGTCTTTCTCTGATTGGTCACTGGTCAGGAACCTCCTTGTTTGGGGAGGAACCACAGTTTAGACTGGCAGGAACCGATCACGGCACGAGTCTAGTGCTGATTGGTGGGGCGCTCATACACAGTCAGCCCGCGCTCTCATTCATGGTCAGGAACCTCCTTCTCTGGGAGGAACCGTTCACGCCACTAGTAGTGATTGGAGGGGAGCTCATACACACTCACCCCGCGCTCTCACTCATATTTATGATTGGTGGGGCGCACACAGACAGCACTGAGTTGAAGATATAAAGTGTTTTGTGTTCCTGTCCTCCAGCACATTTCTTCGTAGTCTATCTCAAGAAATAAAGTAGAAAAATGTCAGGACGAGGCAAAACCGGAGGGAAGTCCAGGGCGAAGGCCAAGACCCGCTCATCTCGTGCCGGGCTACAGTTCCCTGTCGGTCGTGTTCACAGGCTGCTGCGTAAAGGCAACTATGCCCAGCGTGTCGGTGCCGGCGCCCCGGTCTATCTGGCGGCTGTTCTCGAGTACCTGACCGCTGAGATCCTGGAGCTGGCTGGAAACGCTGCCCGCGATAACAAGAAGTCTCGCATCATCCCCCGCCATCTCCAGCTGGCCGTCCGTAACGACGAGGAGCTCAACAGGCTGCTGGGTGGAGTGACCATCGCGCAGGGCGGTGTACTGCCCAACATCCAGGCTGTTCTGCTCCCAAAGAAGACCGAGAAAGCCGCCAAGAAATAAATCGGCTTCATTCGTTTAATAAACCCCACAAAGGCTCTTTTAAGAGCCACCCACTCTTTAAATCAAAGATGAATTCTATATAGTCTGTATGTGCGCAGTTTATATAAATTGACTCAGCATAATAAGACTCAACACGGTCTAGACTTCTACCCCACTACATAACGGAGCCAAATATTGTACTTTTACTCTATGATTATTTGAAAACGTTACTTTGAAGATTGATTATAAAACCTACATTAATCACTTCA
This sequence comes from Gymnoscopelus braueri, assembly GCF_963280865.1. Classification (NCBI taxonomy): domain Eukaryota; kingdom Metazoa; phylum Chordata; class Actinopteri; order Myctophiformes; family Myctophidae; genus Gymnoscopelus; species Gymnoscopelus braueri. Next base: position 9,649,206 of record NC_137615.1, read on the forward strand.
GCCCTATTTTATACACAGGCCATTTGAAAATAGCCGATCTACAAGCTCATAGTAGATCTCCTATTTTCAAACATTTTAGTACTTGCAGACATTTAATATCCTTTACATATTTATAGTTAGAGCCACATTGCATGGATTGCAGTGCCTATTATTCACTGCCTAAATGCAAGGTAGTAAAACATATTTGTAGTAAAAGCCGTTATTGTCCATATTGGAAGTTGACACTTGTTTGACCACGTTAATAATTGGATGAGTGTTACATTTTAATGTAATTAAGACAATATATGCCGTATTATGATTCTTATACACCACAACTCACATCCATGTGTTGTTATGTCATTCAAGGAGAAATATGTATTTGTTTTCCCCATGTCATAAAATACACAGCAATGTATTTTCACTTTGCTTTAAACTAGTATTCATAGTATTATCTATTACAGCAGCTCCCTTCCAATCGGTATATGACGTATGGTACCTCCCCAAATAAGGAGGTTCCTGATCGCTGACCAATCAGAGAACGACGGCGTCTCAAGAAGCGCTAATAAAATGCATCATTTTACCCAGTGCTTGTATTACTGTTCTATACTTCACTCAGAGAAGCCATGGCCAGAACTAAACAGACCGCCCGTAAGTCCACCGGCGGCAAAGCCCCCAGGAAGCAGCTCGCCACCAAGGCAGCGCGTAAGAGCGCGCCGGCAACCGGTGGAGTGAAGAAGCCTCACCGTTACAGGCCTGGTACTGTGGCTCTGAGGGAGATCCGTCGTTACCAGAAATCTACCGAGCTGCTGATCCGTAAGCTGCCCTTCCAGCGCCTGGTGAGGGAGATCGCCCAGGACTTTAAGACCGACCTGCGCTTCCAGAGCTCCGCCGTCATGGCTCTCCAGGAGTCAGCTGAGGCTTATCTGGTCGGTCTGTTTGAAGACACCAACCTGTGCGCCATTCACGCCAAGAGGGTGACCATCATGCCCAAAGACATCCAGCTGGCCCGTCGTATCCGCGGAGAACGTGCTTAAACGTCAAACCACCAAACGGCTCTTTTAAGAGCCACACATATTTATTTTAAAGAACGTTCCTAACATGGTCGTAGTTTGGTTTTTATATAACAGTGGTGACTCCTGACAAATCTTAAGCTGTAAGGTTAAATAATTACAATAGTCAGCAATAATTACAAGTCAACTTGCCAAACACACAATATAATAGTATATATTATAATTGCAAAATCTATAATATCTATTGTATTATAATAAAATAGTCATTATATAATTATGTAATTCTATATATAAGGCACTACATCACTTCTCGTGCTTTTATTAAGTAAGTTAATCAAGTTCTTCCTTTCCACCTGAAAATATATCTTTTTAGTCCAACTTTGAATTTATATATGTTTTCACAATTTTAATTCATTCTCTAACCCATTCCACAGGGTGACTCCTTAAGAGGAGATACACATTATTTTCAGGTGTTTTCATCACGTGTTTCTTGAAGTTCAGTTGTCCCCTGAGGTTATATCCCCCCCTCTTTATCCAAAAATTTGCTTTGTACATATCCTGGTAATGGATTATATCTTGCTTTATACATGACTTGCAGTGTTTTAAAATGTACCATGTCCTTGAACTTCAAAAGATGTGATTGAAGAAACAATATGTGTGTATGGTCCCGATATCCTGCATTGTTTATTACTCTTAGTGCTCTTTTTTGGAGTGTAATGAATGAATATATAGTTGATTTGTATGTGTTACCCCATACCTCTGAGCGTTAGTATAAATAGGTTAGCTACTTTTACAAAAAACGAACAAAACAAAAACTTGGTGTGGCTTGCCTTTAAGAGTGCATACCACATAAATATGGCTATAGTCATTCCTGCATCACAAATACCACACTTGGAGACCCAAGATGGCACTAGAGCAGTGGTTCCCAACCTTTTGCGTCCTTGCAACCCACTTCTTACATCTGACAACAGCACGCATGCGAATGCCTATGCCTATGCACACACATACGCACACATGTGTTTTTCAGACATGTTAACCGTAAACATTTTTAAAATGTTATCTCTTTCACTATTTTTAAGAACATGCCCAAAATAGGGATACAGAATTTAAAGTGGTAGTTCTTTTTTTAATAATAATAATAGTAATTGCTGTGCTTCACAATTATGTTACGTGTGGGAGTTTGATATGTTAAAGTCACAGGACAAGTTGGACCAACACATTGAGAACACACAGACAAACAGTGGCTGAAAAAAAGCAAGTCATTATGTAACAGACATGGTTCCAGTCCAGATAAGTGTACATTATAAGAGCTAGCATGGGAATGCAGGGCGTCCTTAGTTGGCAATGATTTGGAGCACAGCATTGACGATATGCCGGGCGCTGATGCCGTACTTGTCCAGCAGCTCCTGGGTCTTTCCACTGCGGGGCACCTCAGTCACAGCCAGACGCATCACCACAATGTCAGGCTCCTCACCCACCGCAGCCAGGACTGCTTCGCCAAGACCACCCTCTTTGTAGTGGTCTTCCACTGTAATTATCTTTCCCCCTGTTACCCTGGCACTGGCCACGATGGTGTCAGCATCCAGTGGCTTGATGGTGAATGGATCAATGACTCTGATATTCTTTCCCTCATTAGCCAGGGTATCAGCAGCCGTGAGGGCTTCGTGTAGAGTCACACCAGCTCCGATCACAGTCACCTGGTCACTGTCAGACTGACGCACCACCTTGGCCAAGCCCACTTCGAACTTCTCATCTGGGGAGTAGATGACGTTGGTGTCTGGTCTACTTGTACGGATGAAACAGATTCCCTTGGTGTTTGCTGCCAGCTCTACAGCTCGCTCTGTGGACACTGCATCACTGGGATAGAACACGGTACAGTTTGGGATGGCACGGAACATCGCCAGGTCCTCCAGAGCCATTTGGGAGGGGCCATCCTCACCAATGGAGACTCCACAGTGGGAGCCCACTAGGTTGACATTGGACTGAGAGATGGCTGCCATTCTAATCTGGTCATAGGCTCTGGACAAGAAGGCTGCAAACGTGCTGGCGAAAGCAACTGTGCGATCACGGGTGGCACAGCCAATAGCCACACTCACCATGTTCTGCTCAGCAATGAAGCACTCGATGTAGCGGTCGGGGAAGTCCATCTTGAAGGTCTCTGAGAAGGTGGAGTTTTTGGTGTCCCCGTCCAGGACCACTACCCTTTGGCTTGACTTGCCTAACTTGGCCAGTGCAATGCCATATGCCCGCCTTGTTGCCATCATTTCTTCCTTCTTGTAGGCTGGGGGTTCAGGTAGCTTGATGGCAGTGAGGTCTGCAGGAGCTGTGTCTTCTTTGGGTAGCTCAGGCTTGAGTGTGATGTTTGGGACCTGGATCTGATCCTCCATGTCATTCAGCAGGTCATCCACACGTTCTTTGGGGATGGGCTTCCCGTGCCAGTTGTCCATGTCCTCAATATTTTTGAGTCCTTTGCCCTTGAATGTCTTTGCAACAATGCAGGTAGGCTTGTCCTTAACCTGCTTGGCTTGCCAGAAAACCTCACACAGCTCCTCGACATCATGGCCATCTACAACATATGTGTTCCATCCAAAGGCTTCACAACGCTTGCGGTAGGTGTCCATGTTATGCTGCAGAGGTGTAGCCTCACTCTGGCCCAGCCGGTTGACATCAATGATGGCCACCATGTTGTCCAGCTTGTAGTAGGAAGCAAAGGCCATGGCCTCCCATACGGAACCCTCTGAACACTCTCCATCACCCATCAGGCAGTACACACGGTAACTAGATTTGTCAAAGTATTTCCCAGTGTAGGCCATCCCACATGCAGCTCCAAGACCCTGGCCCAGGGAGCCTGTAGCCACATCGACAAAGGCCAGTCTAGGTGTTGGGTGCCCTTCCAGGTCAGACTCGAGCTTGCGCAGGTTGAGCAGGTCAGCCTCTTTCACATAACCTGCCTCAGCCCATGCACCATAGAGGATTGGTGCAGCGTGACCCTTTGACATGACAAAGCGGTCATTACACTGGTTTCGAGGGTCATTGGATTTGTAGCGCATGGTGTGGAAAAACAAGGTAGACATGAGCTCTGCTGCACTGCAACATGAGGTGGGGTGACCAGAGTTTGAGGCGCATGTTGCTTTGAGGGAGTGAATCCTTAGCTTGTTAGCCATGTCCTTCAACCCCTGAATGACATTTTCATCTGGTTTAATGTAGCTTGGCATGGTCCTCGATATAGGGTTGTTGTGTGTAGTTGACAAAAGTTTAAAAAAGGTGATTGAATTACTGGGTTAGTTTGCTTATGTTGCCTGGATTACGTAATTTGAGTATATAAGTACATAATGTTTAAGTACACAGTCTGTCCACCGAGGCGTGACGTAGATTACGCCTCTCAGTCAATCACATGTGAGGTCGGAATGCAATAACCATATATGGCTTTGCCAGATATAGGTCTAAAAACGAATAGGCTAAATCATTGCCTCAAACTGCGTGTGCAGTAGCCGTTGTCAGTTCCGTGGGTACTATGTACTATGATGGCAGTACCCATTTTCACAGCATTTGGGGGACAGTCTATTACATAGGACCTAACCTAAACCTAACCCTAACCCTAACCTTAGTGGGGGAACATAGAACCCGGGGAACATAGGGATGACCCCCTATGACTGATGCTTGGATTTCCATATATGGGGATAAAGTGACAAATACAAATAGACAACACAGACAGATCCCTGGGATTAATAGATAGATGGCTATTTGTGGAGGTGATTATAGTGCTGCATATGGAGGATGTGTAGTGCAGAGAGAAGCCAGAGAGGTTCAGAAAGTTAAGATAGTAATGAAAATGTCTTATGCTGAAGCATTGAAGGAGGTACGGGCGACAGGAGTGCACACCAGGAGTGAGAGTGGTATGCCACATGAAGGGTAGGCTATACTTCAGAAAGGTGGCTTTCATCAGCCACGCCATCAATGCTAGAACACAGTTGAAAAGAAGATGTGAAAAAATTCAGGATTTAGTGGAAGCAACTAAAGTAGTTCTTGACATGAAAGATATTGAAGCAGAACAGATACAAGCACTGCTGAAGAAAAAAGGGATACAAGTGATAAAGAATGTGTTATAATCGAAGTATGTAGTACAGGGGAAGAGTGCAATATTAAGGTAATTAATTGTTATAACCCATGTCAGAGTTTAACTGCAATTGACTATTATGTTGAAGGAAATGGCTGGGAATGTATATACAGGAAGGAGATTTCGTGTGGAGATTTTAATGCACATAGCTCTTTGTGGGGCAGTAGATTGCAGTGTTAATCGACATTCAGCCAGCATATTAAGAATCACATGGCATCAAAATAGATGAGCAAATAGCACTTGCTACAGTAGCCTACTCTTGCAGATAGTCTAGAGACTAGAGATGAATACATAAGCCGGTTTCTGTCAAGCACTGATAGAGTAATTTTCCCCCACTTGATAAATGCATGGCTGTTCAGCTTATAACACACATTAATCAACATTGAGCCCGCATATCAATCTGTATATGGCATCAAAGTAGATAGCACTTGCTTACAGCATTCGAGCAGATAGTCTAGAGATGAATACATAAACCGGTTTCTGTCAAACACTATTTCCCCACATACAGTGTACGACTCCCCTCGTAGGATTGGCCGAGACTGCCACTGACTGTTTACGTAATCTACAGAGGGTGAGGCGAGGCTGGTGCTCAATGGAGTCAATAGTGTCTTTGTTTCTGCATAATGTTTTCCCGCCTAAGTAATGCTCTATTGGTCCTCTACAGTTTAATGTTCCCATTCATATTCAGCTATTATTATTGTTTGTTCTTAAAGGAGGAGTTCACCGAAATAATGACTTATTTTCTATTAATTACACACCCCATGAAGCCTTGATTTCATGGATTTATTTTTGTTTTTGTGGCATTCCTAAGACAATAATTTGATGACCGTGTGTATTTCCGGTAGGAGACACAAATAATCTACTTTGTGTCTCCTACCGGATACATTAGCCGGTAGGAGACGGGAATCAAATTATTAGCTTAGGAATGCGACAAAAACTAAAAAGAATCCATGGATTCAAGGCTTCATAGGGTGTGCAATTGATAGAAAATAAGTCATTTTTTGGGTGAACTCCTCCTTTAACATGTAGAACTTTGAGATTTGGTTCAAATATAAAGTGCGTTACAAATAAAATGTATTATTATTAGCTGTAAAACTTTATCACCAATGCCAACATGAAAATATAATTACAACGCTATCTACAAAGCCAGACGTTTATATATTTATATATAAGCAGTCAGGTCCATTTTGAACATATATTAATTAAAATCATATGACCCCCCCTCCCAGATGTCTTATCTTTTTGGGTCGTTTAACTCTGGCACGTGCCTGTAGTTCGTTTTACTTACATTTGTATTCTATGTTATTATATTTTATTCTATAATCGTAAATTACTATGCTCCGATACTTTGAAGTGACTTGGTCAGTCTGCCTGTGCTCCACACATCAGGCTCCACAACCACTGGCTCCTGCATTGATTCTTATACAGCAGGAATAATGATCTTTTATGACAAGATCAAGCAATGTAGGTCTACTGGTCTGACACAAACTGGTAGCAGTAAAATTGCAATATTGACCAGCTATAGTCAGCTCATAATACTATATGCTAACTATGACTAGTCCTCGTTTATCAGAAAACTCTTTAAAGACACTGTGGGTGGCTCTTAAAAGAGCCTTTGGGTTGTTGGTAGTCAAGTGGGCATTAACCTCCGAAGCCGTACAGAGTGCGACCCTGTCTCTTCAGAGCATAGACAACATCCATGGCGGTCACAGTCTTTCTCTTGGCGTGCTCGGTGTAGGTGACGGCGTCACGAATCACGTTCTCCAGGAAAACCTTGAGGACACCACGGGTCTCCTCGTAGATCAGACCGGAGATACGCTTCACACCGCCGCGGCGAGCCAGGCGGCGGATAGCGGGCTTGGTGATTCCCTGGATGTTATCACGAAGCACTTTGCGATGGCGCTTGGCGCCTCCTTTTCCAAGACCTTTTCCTCCCTTGCCGCGGCCTGACATTTTCTATTACTTTAAGATGCAGAAGTAAGTCACCAAGTCGAAGCCATGCCTTTTTATTTGTTTTCTGAGGACGTGTAGGAAGACAGGCAGACTGCTCTGCACTGGGCGGTGCCAAAGCTGCAGACCCCCTCCCCCATTTACACAGTTACAAAATAGCAGCCATCTGCTCTCTTTGTTCTCACCAACGGTCTTATTTTGCACATTGATGAGCATGGTTGTAGCTGAAACGTTTACACGCCTAATATGATATTAAATTATAGGTTGAAGAACCACACAATTTAATCAGGTTTATTATAGCTGGGGTCTCTGACTTCAAACACCAACTTAAAAATGTGCGTTATTTTGTGACATAAAATGTATTGAACTTTATTCTACAGTCCTATATGGTCTATCAGTTAGGATTCACAGTACTACTCTATTTTTTATGTGTGGGCGCTGGTATTTAGACAGTACTACTCTATTTGATGTGTGGGCACTGGTATTCAGACATTACTACTTTATTTGATGTGTGGGTGCTTGTATTCAGGCGGTACTACTTTATTTGCACTGACAACAACTTATACACAGGCCCCTTTGACCGAAGTTGGAGCTTTCCCACTCCTCCCAGAGGACGTGGCACATGAGTGGTCAACCCTAGACACCATCATCATGCAAGTGAATCAGCTCAGGAGTCTGACATTTGGTTAAGATCACCCCACAGTCCTATAATTTGACATGGCTCTGTAGGAAAATGTTGTGGAATTATTAGGCATTTCTAAGAGGTCCACAACAGAACTGAAATGCCTGTCAAGAGAGTTCAAGAGTCTGTTTAACTATGGAACTGGCCAATGCACAGAGCATTGTGATCCTATCCTGTAGGCCTAATCAAATCAATAGAGATCATGACACAATAGACAAAATCAAGGCAATTGATTGATTGATTGATGTACTTTATTTAGTAAGACATGAGAACATCAGTGCATGGAAGTACAAATTCACAATACAAGGTCTACTAAACTGGGAGACTCATTAAGCACTGAGCTTGTTTAAGATGAGATCCCCATGCACACAAATCATGATGACATATAAGAGACAGACAGATATACACACTACTATACAGAATGTCATACAATCAGCTTACAGCTTACAGGTGCAACTCACTGGCTGCTGAAGTTGACAGGATCAAAGTAAGTTTTATTTGTCACACAGTTTACAGGTCTAAAAGCAGTCCATCGTTTTTGATAGTTAGAAAAACACTCAGCATGATGATGGTGACTGTTATAAACAATGATGACTGATATTGAATCATGGTTACGCTAGTCTACCTTTCCCTGGTCCTACACTGACCCCCACTGGCTACTCTGAATAACACACTCTGAATTAAAACAGTCAAGCTAGGTTTCCAGGTCTATTTTGAATAAAGTTTTTTTTTCTCTAATTTCACATACCTTATAAAAAATCACACCCTGTGTGAAGTGGGCGGTGTCTTGCTAGCTAATCACAATACTGAATGGAGTCAACCAATCATGTACAAAGAATAAATACATTTATTGAAACACTCTTTATGATGGAAGAAACCATAACTTTAAAAAAAACAAATTTATGTTTTTTTTAAAGTTATGGATGCACATGTGTCATGTGACACTGGCCAATCACAGTCCTGACTAGTGATTGACTAGTCTAGTGATAGACTGTGATTGGCCAATCACGGTGCAGGGTTAGGCGGGGTACATTTTTGGCCAATCACAGCGCAGGATTTGTTGTACAAATATCCAAACCTCACTTATAGGGGCGGTTTCACCGCCCAAAAATCACACCCAGTGTGAAGTGGGCGGTGTCTTGCTAGCTAATCACAATACTGAATGGAGTGTGATTCACTTTAAAAAAAACATAAATGTGTTTTTTTAAGTGCATAGTCCTATTTATAGGGCTATTCGGTTTCACCGCCCAAAAAGAAAAAGAAAAAAAAGAAAGAAAGAAAACTAGAAAATGTGCTCCTCGGAGCACAAGTCTCCGCCAGCAGACCCGTGCTATTTTAATCAAACGGCTTTGCCGTAGGGATATCTGAATTTGATCTTTGACTTGTTGTGCTTCCACCATGAGTTGCCAGGAGATAGTCTATGTCTTTAGCAAAACGGCCATCACAATGCAAAAGGCGTTGGTTAAAATATTTTCTGTGTGTGATGTTTTTTGCTCTTTCTGTTTTTAAACCACCGCGGCCATAAGGGTAGCCTACTTTGATGGGTTTGCCAACTCTTCAAACTTGTCGTCTTGGTAGAATGCGCGTGGTTTTTGGTGTTCTGCAGGGGCGACTGAATATGTAGTGTCTGCATCTAAAAAATGTTCTTCTTGAAGCAATGTGTCATATGGGAGTCCTCGTAATTGACTGATTTGTTCAAATGCTTGTCTGTCTTCTTCATCTTCATTGTCTTGAACAGTTTCAGCAGTTGATTGGTGTATTTGATCTATGTCAGTTTTCTCTAGTGCTACATAATGTATTTGATCAAGGTGGCCAATTGTTACAGTATTAAGACTTCGGCCTTGTTGTGGGATCAATTCAACTCTATAGTCCTCTTCTGTGTTACTGTTGTAGATGAATATGCTTTCTTAGCTTTGGCCTTCTGCGCCTTTGCTTCTTCATCAGGTTTCAGACGATGATTTGCTGCTTCTTCAGTTTGCGTAATGGGAGTTAGTTTCATTGTGTGATCTCAGCTGTGATCTCTGTTTGTACTGGAAAGTACTGTTCCTGTCTAAGCTATTTATATATTTATATTACATATTGTGATGTCACGTGAAACTTGACCAATGTTAGGTGTTCTCAGAGGGACACACACACGCACGGACGGGTGATTTGTACTGGAAGGTACTGTTCCAATCAAGACTGATTGATCCTGTCTTACCTGGTGAAAATATATTACTAAGGTGTAATATTAATAAGTGAAAATATATTACTAAGGTGTAATATTACTAAGTGAAAATATATTACTAAGGTGTAATATTGACAATTGTGTGAAGATATATTACTAAGGTACACAAGGTACACATGTAATATTGGCAATTGTGTGAAGTGTGGATATTTCTTTAGCTGTGTTGTAGAGGACAGTGGTCACTACATTTAAGTTATATCCATTTGTGTTGTAGTTGTGTAGTGGCGAGGGCCACTGCATTTTACTGCATTTTACTGCTTTTATTTTATTTTATTTTATTTTTGTTTGCTTTATTGTTGAATTGGTTCTAACTGTAATTGTATTCTTGCTCTGTAAAGCACTTTGAGCTGCATTTCATGTCATGAAAGGTGCTATACAAATAAAGTTTATTATTATTATTATTATTATTACCTCACTTCAAAAATCATAAATGGCTTTTTGAAGTGACACACCTATTTATAGGATTTTATTTCGTCATGCGTCTCGCTAGCCAATCAAAAGCATTGGTGACAACATATTGTCACGTGTCACGTGAAGTTTGACCAATGTTAGCTTGGCTAGGGGGGGGGACACACAGCGGGAAGAAGCAAAAACATACTCTCCGCCTCCGGCGGAGACAATTAAAAAAGACCATTACTGCATCAAAGGTGATCAACAAACTATACAAATATATATATATATAAATATAAATATAAATATAAATATAAATATAAATATAAATATAAATATAAATATAAATATATATATATATATATATATATATATATATATATATATATATTTGGGGGGGTCACGGCCTGAAAAGGTTAAGAACCATGAGTTAAAGCGATATTTCACTCTCAAAACATTTTTAGGTGATTTTATCGTCTACTCAGGCTTTTGTGAGCCCCCCAGACAGTTTTTAAGTTGCTTGATTCAGTATTTAGATATTTGATATTCATTCTATCAGACACGCCCCTTTCCTATACAAACCCATTGTAAATATTGAATGTCATCTCTCTCTCTCTCTCTCTCAGAGTCCTTCATGACAGGAGAGGATGGGTCATATCTTGCCCTGCATGCTCCTCTGCGAGTATATCACTATTGATATGAATAGGTTTATGGCTCTATAGGCCTATGTGAACCTTTTCAATGAAGGGATACTTGGTTATACTCAAAAAACATAATTGTGTTAAACTGCTGAGTCTGTAAACCATGTAAATTGAATCAATGTTGAAGTATTTTTTTATGTAGGATCTTGACCATGCTGTAGATATATCATTTAACTTGTGTCAACTATAGATGACTATGATGTTTTATACATTTTTGAATAATTAAAATGCATATATTTATGTTTAACTTGATATTGCCTCATGAAATATTTTTTCAGTGCTGAGTAGCTTCTCCTATGCACACAGTCAAGGTGAAGATTGATTTTCTATCTATTCTCTTTTTTTAAATCACAGTAAAAATAATATATGTCCAAAACCATTCTTTTTTATGATATAGCTAAAATAACCTGTATTCCAATCGATCCAATGTAGTTACTATTTTCATTACTTTTGTGCAACACTGTCACTGTGCATGAATGAGCGTGCATTCATTTATGAAAAAAGGCTAAGAAATATAGAGATACAAGGATTATATTTCTGTCAGTTTAATATTATTATACTGTGTGTGTGTATATATAACCAATTACGGTAGTCGTGTTTTATCTATTCAATTTGCTTGTTACTCAGATTTAGCGACAGACATGTTATGTTAAATGTCAAACATTCGTTTTATTCTACTTGTGTGTTTGTGTTCAATGTGTTTGTATATAGAGAGACAAGCAATTCTGACCCTGGAACCCAACAGGTACTAGATATTTACGGGAGAGTTTGTTATGAAATGTTTGATATGAAAGAGGGACAGCAGAGTGACTGGTAGCCTACTACAGAGTTGACAAAGTTGGTGTTGTATTTCTCAGTTACTCCTTTTTAATTGTTTTAATGATGGTTCTGAACTCATAAAGAGATGAATATCCTGGATGTGAATGTGGAATGTTTTATATATTTTTTAATATAAACAAATAATATACATCAAATAAATAGATTGTTTGACCCTAGCCATCTGTACTTGATCTGACTGTGTTAACATATACCGGTATAGTATATAAAATCTGAACCAATCATGTTGGTTAAGGACACTTCTCACAAGGTCTTCTGACAACGGAAACCGTGTCTCATTTAATTGAATCTACATGAATTTATAACTTTATAGCTGGAATTAAGTCCATTAAAGTCCATCCGTTGATAACAATTAGCATAATTAAAACAAAAATAATTGTCCACTTTAATGTGTATTTATTTACCTTTAGGCAACACAAGCATCTATGAAGTAATCAGGCGATCTACTGACTATGAAAATGGTGCTGTATAAAGTATACTGTCTGTTTATATAATACTTAAACCTTTCTTTTTAACAAGGCATTTGCCTAGATGGACATATTGATGCCATGTGTGTTGTTTTAAACTTTAAACTAGCTGTGTATAGTTGACATTGATCTGAATTTTAATGTAATTATTATTGTTTTTAATTATCTTTAAATCTTGTTTTTCTTGAAAAGTAGCACTTTGAGATTTGGTTCAAATATAAAGAGTGTTACAAATAAAATGTATTATTATTATTATTATTATTATTCCATACTGTAATTCATATCTTGAGGTCAAGCCATTTTTGAGTAAATGTCCAGTAAGCAGAAAATGTATTTAGATAAATAGATACATTTATTAAGCTAGAATTAAAAACAAATAGACGCCCGAGAAGTTAATACACCAACATGTATTCATCAAACTGTTCAAATATTGGGCACATTTTGCAAAGATTCTAATTATCTTTCAACTCATGTTTTACTCACAGAATCGTCAAGAACGAATGAACCTGCCTAAGATGAAACTCTTTGACAAATGGATGTGGATGTTATGATGTGCATCATCTGCATAATGTTTTTTTTACTAGTTTTAAACTGTATATTCCGCTGCTAAAGGTGTGACCACACTGCATGTTCAATGGCAGTATGTACATTGATACTGTAATTTGTTTCAGGTCCTTAAATAGAAATGTATAGGACATATTGATTCTCAAAGTGGGGCGTGGGGACCCCCAGGGGTTCTTGCGGGGGTTACAGGGGGTCTCCAGCAAAATGAGTTCATATATCATCAAAGCTTAACCACTTTAAACCTATATATTGGAAAATAGCTGATCTACAAGCTCACAATGTGTCGCGATGAGGCGTGTTGTGAGCTTGTAGATCGCCTATTCCCCAAAACAATCCAACACAAATGTATTGTAGTTTGGGGGTTGGCAGAAAATATATTCAGATGGGGGTCCGTGGCCAAATACATATTTAGTTGGGGGCATGAAAAGGTTTGAGAACCACTGGTGTAGCAGGACAACCCAACATGACAGATGGGGAAAACATCACCATAGAAATAAATGTAATGTTTATGATATGTGCTGGCATGATGAAGATTGGCTCGTGTATACATCAACTGTGGCATTGCCAAGAGGATAAAAAGATTTTGTTCAGCAAAATATTGGATGTAAATTTCCCCTTATATCCAACAGTGGTTGTAAGACAGACAGACAGAGTTAGCTCAAGAAACAACACTTGATTGGTTTAGCCATCATGACAATGACACTATTAAGGTGATGAGGAAAACCATTTCAAAGTGTTCAAACTGTTTCAATAGACAATCAGTAGTAATAATAGTTGTCACTAGTCTCACCACACAGTCATAAAATTCAAACAAGAGCAGGTACCATAAAACTTTATCCTATGCATTGAATTGATTGATGCACAACATAAACTCACTATATTTGCCAGGTAATGGTAATAGTTTTTATTTGATATCTGCTATGTTTTTTTTGGTTTGTTTTATTTTATTTATTCTTAGTTTTATTGAGTTGCTTCATTCTTGTGAGTTTTACATTTCACTGCTGCCTGTTGTGTCCCAGGGCTCCCTCCCTTTGGAAAGAGATTTTTAAAGGTAAAAAAGTAGTCCCACCCAGCTGAGAGTGTAACTATACTATAAAAACTGGTCAAACATTGGCCAAATTGTCAAATCATATAAGAAAGAGGCAAACATTTATGAAAATAGCTGATCTACAAGCTCACATCTTGAGTAGATCTGCTATTGTTCCCAATATTTATCTGTGGAATAGAGTCAAACAAAATGCTTCAACTCCTAGTGCTTGTCAGGGTGGGGATCCCCTGTTCAAATATGATTATTTAAGGGGGTCACAGCCTGAAAAGGTTGAGAACCACTGTTCTAATCAGCTGTGTCTGTTTCAGTCCAGTTGTCAGTGCATAAATTGCAAGTAAAACTTTGAATTTGAATATAATGTATCAAATATAACTTTTAAGGATTACTGTTAATATTATTGGCTGACATTATAATACATGTGAAAGGCACATACGTGAGTGAAAGGGATTAGCCTATAGTTTAGGCCTCTGTATTTATTTATTGCTGTGAGGTATTTATTTATGATATACCCTGACTATGTAACTTGTGTGTACCGTACATGCCAAGGTGATTATTCTATTGCATTGATTAAATAACCCTTTGTTAACCTATACTACTGGTGGATATTGAGTGGATATTAGATAGAATAACAATGGAAAATACACAATTAAACACAATTAAATGGAACATTTCATGACATAAAACATCTGAAAATATAGGATCGTTTAGGCTACTATCATTGTGGGATATATGTAGGGAGTTAAGAGTACAGTACTGCAATAGAATGAATAGCCTAATATACCATAGTTAGTCTAGTGAAACCTTTACACTGTCAATTATTATGAACATTACATATTTCTTTCATATTGATGGTGGTACACAGACCAATATCACATCTACTACTAAATCAAGTCCATTGGTGATAATATGATTTTTCATAATATATCATACTATATAGTTTATTGTATGTTTATTATATCATTCTTTATCGGGCCATTAAAGGCTCTCAAGTCTTAGTCAGTAGTTAGATAGAATCGCATATAGCCTGGTCAATGAGAGAAACAGATGTTAGACACAGGACACCGTGAATATGTAATGTGTAAGGCTGGGTTTGCTTACCAGTCCTATATAATGGCATTTGGTAGTAGCAGCTACAAACATGCATGATTTGTAAAAGCTCCCCAGGCCTGAATAAACATTGTTAAAGTATTATTTGTGTTATTCCCTTTATTACAAATCAATGTAGAACACTGGTTATCATCCTTACAACTGGGGTAATGCAGGCTAAAGTCTCATCAAAAGAGGGTAGCCTTAACCCAACAAGTGTGTCAGAGTAGAATGAACCAGTAACCTTCGGGAGAAGGTGTGGTGGTATGACCACAAGGTGGCAGTGCAGGCTTGTTGAACAGGCTGATGGGAATTGAAGTCCATAGCTCATTGTAAACACATCTCATACCTTTGATGATGTTGTTGGCTGACCACTGTTGCTGTTTTCTCCAATCTTGCCCTTTGTTATTAGCTCTAGATAAGAATGCTACACATGCCTTCATTGTAGGCCAATTGAATGTCGTAATGTAGGTATGTTTGCACCTACCAGGAAGATATGTTTGTAGTTGATTCATATTCATATAGTTGATTATTCAGTAATGCTTTAGCATTCTGTCAAGCAACATTATGGAAGCGCCTGCAGAGCTGATGCCACAGAGACCAGTGATTCTCAAACATGTTCATGTCAAGATTAGATTTTGTGCCATGCAGGGACATACAAAATAGCAGCTCTAGAAGCCCACAACACGTTGCGAATCGGTACGTTGTGAGCTTGTAGATCGGCTATTTTCAAATATCCCAAAACCCCCTGGAACCCCCTCAAGGAACCTCGAGGGTCTCCGGGCCCAACTTTGAGAACCAATTTCATAGACAGAAATTGAATGGTGGGCAAACACCTCGTTTTGATCTACCAGGTGATCCGTTTGGGCTACTGAGTTGATCAAATACATTATTGTTCGATGTGTAAACAACTTTAATCCCATGCAGTCAGAATGTATCTTTCCGTTAATTATTCATTTTAAATTGACTCATTATTTGCTAGGTGTTATTATATGCATTCTCAGTGTTACTAATAAAGTATTCAATCAATCAAACTTATCCTATGCTTGTATTATTCTAATAAAGCAAGCATATTCTATAGCAGCTATAATAAGATGTAGAAGCAGTGGTTGTTTTTAACGTCTATCACCATGGGTATTCACCCCCACCTTGGAGAATGGTGAAGTGATCATGTGCCCAAAAAGGTTGTCCACCCCTGTTCTATAAGTCTGTATGTCATGCTGATGAATTGCAATTGCTTGTAGGCGATATGCTCATAGAGTTATCTGCATAGTTTTGGCTACTGATTCTATTGCGACTGAGGTCTTGAATTGACCCTTTCTGATGGATGTCAGGTCATGTTTTCCCTGCTACTTTGTGAAAGTTTGATGGATGTACAACTACAACAGGATGTTGGCATCAAGTCAAAACTCCTAAACATCTCCGGCATCTAGATGTTCAGGAGTTTGACTTGATGCCAACATTACAGTGCCTTACACTTTTACTACAGTAGTACACTGTATAGTAAAAAATTAAACACATGGGGAAGACAATGCCCCCCCCTCTCTCTCACTCTCACACACACACACACACACACACACACGCACACACGCACACACGCACGCAAAAAGTGGCTCTTAGCGTTAAAATGTAATAAAGCAGGGTTATAAGGGTACCAATATATACCTATATGACTCAGCTGTCTTGATGTCTCATATAAACAGCAAGCCACCTTGGAGAGCTCTCTTAGTTCAGAGCTCACAATGATTAGCACCTGGCTTTTGGACAACATGCTCTCCCTGCATGTAGGTAAAACCGAGGTACAGGCTGAGTAGATGTTCTGACTTCAAGGTTGGGTTGAATAATGCACAGTGGTGGAAAAAGTACACAAATGTTTTACTTAAGTAAAAGTATCAATACTGCAAAGTAGAAGTACTCCGTTACAAGTAAAAGTCCGGAAAATTTCAAAATTCACTTGGGTAAAAGTACAAAAGTATTGGTATCAAAATGTACTTAAAGTACCAAAAGTAAAAGTACTAAATGTTTGAAAATAGCAGATCTACAAGCTCACAACACGACACGCTGTGAGCTTGTAGATCTGCTATTTTCAAATAGCCTAGGAATAAAATAGGGCTAAAGTGGTTAATGTATGTTTTATAATGTAATAATTTATATCTACAAAGTAACTAGTAACTAAAGTTTTCAAATTATTGTAGTGGAGTAAAAGTACAATATTTGCCTCTGAGATGTAGTGGAGTAGAAGTAAAAGTATAGACAATTGGAAATATTCCAGTAAAGTAAAAGTACCTCAAATTACTTAAAGTAAATGTACTTACTTTACCCACTGATAATGCAGTGCAGTTCTCAAACTTTTTCATGTCAAGGACCCCCAAATTAATATCTATTTGGCCGCGGACCATCATATGGATGTTTGTTGTGGTTATGAAATGTAATGGCTATGCCATGTAATGGCTATGCCAAAGGGCATGTCAATAACAGCCCCAAAACCCCACTGAAAAGGTGAAGGAATAGCCTAAACATTCGCTTTGAAGATATAACAAGAAACAAACCAGCATGATACATTTAAGTGAGCATTTAGTTTAGTGTGTCTTAAGCCTGATCTATACACATCATCATAGGACGGTGTCATGACATGTCAACTTTGCTTTCTTTCATTTAACAAGTTTAAAATACTCACTGAGTATATTAAGATCTATTTTCCAAGATATTAATATTAATATCACAATAATCATAATAATATGACGTATGATAATAATACTATATAATAACAATACATTATGTTGTTGTTAGGGCACAGTTCACACTCCAATCCAGTAGGCGGCGCCAATGAACTAACCCGGTGGAGTTGTCAGCCGCCAAAAATACTCACAACAACAGAAGAACGTTTTTTTTTTTCTTCTTTTCGGAAGAAGGAGGAGGAGGTATCCGACAAAAGCGGCCCTGTTTCTTTTCAACCAAGAGAGGGAGAGGGGAAAAAAATAAAGTCGAACACAAACAACAAAAGAAGCGAACATGTACGCCAGGACGACCGCGGGCGGCGCGCACGGAGACTTTCAGGACAGGAATGGCGTGAATTATGTGACCTCGGCGGAATCTTTTGGACACTGTTCCCAGCTGTTCTGGAAGAAGGATCCCAATGACTCCGGAGTAAGAAAACCTCCTGCTGGCTCAGGCTGCAGCCTCCTCATCTCCTCTCTCTCTCCCCGAGCCGCTCCGCCTCGCTGCGAGAACACACTAAACCCTCCGTTAAAAATATTGAGCCGCCGCCGCGCGAGCGAGCGCCTTTCGTTCCGCTCGAGACTAAAAATGACGTTATTATCTAATGGAGAAAAAAAAGTGTCGACGCGGCAAACGTCGACACTTTTACTCAGTTTTCAAACAACGTTCGTCTTATGTTGGGAAGATTTTGTCATTTTGTTTTGTCCAGCGGTGATGTATAAATGAAGCCCGAGCTAAAAGCCCCCTCTTCCATTGTGTATATATATTTGTTTATGTAAACGCACGCTTTAAAAAAAAAAAGGAAAATAATCTGTTTGTGTGAACATCATTCTGTTAATGTTAGCTTGCAGCTATAAGAACGTTAGCTGTTTTTTTTCCTCTCCTCCACCCCCCTGGCCGTTATTTTCGATGAACAACATTGTTAGCATCGAGCTAACGTCGTCACGGCCTACTTTAGCCTGGCTGGCTAGTTGGCTAATCGGCTGTGTTTGTTCTGTTCCTTTGCGTTAATTCACCGCTTCTCACGTCACACAAACGGAGTGTTGTTCAATCACTCTGGTTTAGTTATGGTCGGAACCGGTTTAAAACACGCGAGCTGCGCGTTTGGAAATTAAAAGCACGTAATATTGTTTCATAACGGTAACAATGCAGCCGTTAGCTTGACGTTAGCTCGAGGACCAGGCTCTCACGCGAGCTTTTTTTTTTCTTCTCCTCCAAACCGGCCAGAGGATGTATATTTTATATGAGCTGGTTATTCAAAACCACTCGGAAAGTCACAAAATGCAACATGTTTATTTTATGGTGGGGGGTATTATTTTGTATTTATTTTTTATTAGTGGAAGCAGAACTTTGTGTTTTAAATGTGTTCGGCCTGGAAGATGTTTTAGTGAGTGGGAGAAAAGTAAACATGATGAGGCTGTCTCACCGGAAACCGGAGCGGAAGCCGCCCCGCACTTTGAAAGAGCTCTTTGTGGCTCAGTAGACTGTGAGCTCCTTTCATCATTATATTCATCATCATTATACAGCCGTAACATTAACTGCCTGCGACATTATGCGTCAAACACACTACTTTCTAGTCACCTTTTTTGAATGTGACGTGACTCTCATGCTCTGTCCTGCTGCCCGTCATTTAATTGTTTGTTTTTTGTTCAACCATCAGTCAAGTTTTGTTTTGTTTGGTTAAGTTGGCAGAACACTCGAAATGAACAATGAATTTAAAAACTAGGCCATTTTGTAGTGCGCTTCATTTGTTTATTCTAAGATGTAAAGTTTAACCACTTGAACCCTAGCTTCCCTATTTGGGGCAAGTCTAAATAGGTAAAAATATCTGATCTACAGACTTGCTAGATCGGCTATTTAGGCAATTTGACATGCAACCATTTATATATGGTTTTAGTGATTATGGAAACTATTTGAACCTTTTGTCTTCCTTTTATGGTTTCTCATATGTGACTCACACATTCTCATCCTCCGCCTGTCTCAAGGGTATGCTGTTAAAACCTCCCGCACTGCAACACTGTCACTCCATTGACACAACCTTTCCTCCTCTGCGACAGCCGACGTCAACCATCAGTTGGTGCGACCAGCTGCCCACCTCGTCAGGGACTCTGTCCAGCCTCAGCCTGGAGACCCGGGCAGCCGCAGCAGCTGCCGCTGCGGTCGTTGCCGACATGGAGGCAGATGAGAGGCCGTATGCCTGCGACCTTTGTACCTGCGCCTACAAGCATGCCAGCTCACTGCTCAATCACAAACTCACCCACAGGACCGGAGATTTCAGGTGTGTGGGTAGGGGTACTATGACGACTGTGTGATCTGTCATAGACAGGACGTGTCTGACAGTTGTATGTTCTCTTGCATGAGATTACAGTTTTTAGAACTGAACATTCTAATCAAAATTGTTACAAAAAGGTTCTAGTCTGGTAGAACAAAAGGGTTACAATTATTGCTTGTTCTTTTCCACGAGAAATAGCCCATTCTGCGCACACGCACACACAAAACTACAAAAACGGACTATCAAAGTTATGACGAGCTAAGACCAAACCGGAAAATGTAATAGACCACGAGGGTGACAGTCTTCTCTTCCTCTGTCAGACTCTGTATTAGGGATGTAAAGTTATACCGCGGCATCAGGCAACCACAGTATTGATTCCATACGAATTTCCGTGCCCACTCACTGTAGGTTTATGCGCAAGTAAAATAATGCACAGTGCAATTCCACTCACAACTCCATTTTATCATTTTATATCCCTCCATGTATATATATCCATTCATGTTCGCATCTCTGTACGTCTGTGTACAGTATGTGTCTGTGTCCAATGGACCTTCTCAACCAATGACAAAGGTGGCTAGTTTCAATGTAAGAATTAGAGCTGTTTAAATTCATGGTTTAATACATGCCATGAATCGGTTTAATGCATGCCCTTAATTTGAAATGTGTAAGACATTCATGATGTGAATTGTGTGAAGGTGGGTTTTATTTGGAAGTGTACAACCAGGAATAATGTATCCTGTATGCATTTGGTTGCAGACCCCCATTTGAAAAGTTGTTGTGCCACGAACCCCCATAAGAAAAGATATGTGAAAAAAGAATAAAATCAGGTCTGCAAGCTCCTGTAGCAATGCATTGTAACCTTGTAGATAGGCTATTTTTAATTAAATGGGGAATAAGTGTTCATTTTGCTGGGGGCCCACTGAAACCCCCTTAAGGACCACTGGGGGTCCCCGGACTCCACTTTGAGAACCACTGCTGTACAGTACTTAGTTTACTGAAATGGAAAAATGTAACCCTAAGACTTACCCCTTATTCTGTCTGCTCTGATCTCTCTTCCCCCATTTCTGACCGCACATCCACACATGCATACATTAACACACTCCCAACATCCCTTCACCACACACACCACACACATCCCCATTCCCCAACAGATGTGACTTCTGTGCCAAGCCGTACACAAACTACATGTCCCTGCGTAACCACATGCGCATCCACGGGTCGAAGCGCTACATGTGTGATCTGTGTGGCAAGGCCTTCCGGCTTGCTCGTTACCTGCGCAACCACCAGAAGATCCACGATGATGGGCCCAACCGCTTTGACTGCCCCAACTGCTGCAAGAGCTTCCGCACCATGTTGGAGCTGGCCCAGCACCGCTGTAATAATGTTTCCAGCCAGGTGAGAAGAGTGAAGGTGGGTGTATTCGCGATGTTTTTATATTGGTGTCCTTTGTCTGTCTGTTAACTGCTGGTCTATGATGAAAATGATCATTATAAGATAGGGTTGGGTTCATTCGATCATTTGGGTTTCATCCGAATGCAAGCGCTAAACCCGTACTTTCAAATGGTGCCTGGAACCGATAAGTTAATGCTATTTATATTAACTGTTAACACTCTTTATTAACTTCTATCTATTTAGCAATCTATCTACCTATCTACAGGGCTGACCCAGATACTTTGTGCCTGTGTTTGATGCCACAAGACTAAATTGGATGTTCCCCCCTTTACACATTGCACGACGCACGTCCTGGTATTGGAATTTCTTGAGTTGATTTTATTTTTTACCGTGTTTGAGTAATGGTAGCCTTCATGCTGCTGTCAGAGGCAGAGCAAGTTTATTTTGTTTATTAGTTGCATGTGCGGTGATGCTTCTGTTGCCTGTTATGTCTGTTTGAAGCGGGGTGCAAATTGACACTTCAGGCATTTAAGTAGCCCCGAAATGAAGCAAATGAAATATGCGTTGTTATTTGGTCCGGTAGGTACTGGACAATTTCAGCACCCAACCCTAATTATCAGATGTATTATAATGGTTTAACTCTTGGTGTTTCTATCAGACTGATGATGCTTTTCAGCACCATGTGCATGCTAAATGAAATGCAATTAAGTGTTTCAGTATCGACAGCATGTTATCGTTCTTTAATTCTGTTTATTGTGGAAATTCAATATTTATGCATACTTAGTCGTTCAGGCTGGTTGAGTGTGTGAATGAGTGAGGTAATGCAATGGAATTGTTGGTATGGGTGCACAGAGTTGTGTTTTTGGCCAATATAATATGCGGCTTGTACATTTGTCAGTCCGAGAAAAATATCTGTTCTAAAATTTTGATTTGGCATCACTGAAATCTGATTGGAGACTTGAAAATCACCACTTGATGTGACGAGGGTGCGAAAAGGTTGAGTTCCAACCAAAAGTTTGTGGGGTTGTGTGAGAGTGGGGCAGTGTCTCTGTGGAAGCACGTGCACATAATATCACACTTAATCTTATAATTCTATCTCCTCAACCACTGTACCCTCCGTCCTCACGAGGACAGTCCATCCACAATCCTCCATCTGTGAGAGGGCTGTTCCTCGAAGTAAACATGGTTTAGGAGGTCAGGGTTAGAATTAGGGTTAGGCTAAGTTTAGGGCAAGTGTCAGGGTTTAGAGGTTAGGGAATAAATACATATACAACCCCCGTGGAATTGTACTCGCAAGTATAGTAACTCAAACTTTGTGTGTGTGCCTGTGTGTGTGTGTTTGTGCGTTTGTGTGTGCTGGGTTCATAAGAACCGGTTCAGCTGTCCGTCCTGCTTTAAGAGCTACAGAACCATGCTGGATCTAGCTCAGCATCGCTGCCCCGCCGCCATAAAGAACCAGGTTGGTGTGAGCACGGCTGACCCACTGGTGGATGTGTGTGGTTGTTTGTGTGTATGTCTGTGACTCCGTCAGCAGATCAAACAGTAGTTGTGAATGTAGGGGACAGTAACGTGTTCACTACATTCATTTTTCTTATGGACTAGGGTTTAGAGATGAGATTTAAGAGATAGTTCTATTAAAACTTTCCTTTATCCTCCTCTGGTCCTACAGGACAAGAGTCTAAAGTGATTTTTGTTTCCCTCCTCGGTACAGTTTGTAATACTAGTAATCTTTAAGTTCTATCGATATAATGAGTCGGATGAGATGACTCTATTGTGTGCTGGGAGATTTTATAGAGCTGTTAGTGAAAATAAACAAGGAACAGATAACTATGATTTAAAGAAATTCTACCTTCTGTCTCCACTCCACCAACATGGTGGTGTGTACCCCGGCTTTCCAATCATTAAGTGACAGACTTTGACTTGTGGCTCCAATCATGACTGTTTGTCACTTCCTGGTATCTCTCTCAGGTTCAGCCTTTATAGAAACAATTAAGGCATTTAGCAGATGCTTTTATCCAGAGTGACTGGAACAAGATTTGGAGTAAACGGCATGTAATCTAGTCAACAAACTACAGGGTAAGTGGTCAAGTAAATGGAGTGCCAAGAAAACAATTCAGTTCTACAAAGTAACTAGGATACCATGCAAACATCAAACCTAACATAAATTAATTACATGCTATCTAAATAACATACTTAGCATCTATGGGCAAGCAAACAGCATGCATCTAGGTAATAGTGTACTATATGTGAACAAGTAACGAATATACGTACATTTCTAGCCAGCATATGTCTAAATAGCTGCTTCTATCAGTACTTGTTGCCCAAGTATTTAAACGAAAATGGTGATAATGGCAAACAAAACTCAGGCTGTTGGATGTATTTATACATCAACCAAACTATAATCAATGTTTCTTGATGTTGATATATTTAATACCAGCAATATACGTGGATGTAAGGTAGAGGTACTTAAAAACTAAGGCCACTTTAATATATGTCTGAGCATCAGTCCAGTAGTTCTCTAATGTCATTGATGTTTAGTATATGTTTGAGCTAGATGAACAATCCAATATTTTCTCTTATAATTTTCACCTTTTCCTAACATGGAAAGCGATTAAAAAAATTATCTTTTTGTTGCTTCGCCTTTAATCAGTGTGTCATATATATATATATATATATATATATATATATATATATATATATATATATATATATATATATATATATGAGCTACATTGTATGCTAATAATTAAAAACGTGAACGTCGGCAATCGTCTGTAAATATTAATATGTTCTAGTGAAGTCATATCACCCAGCACTGTCTGGGTGATGAGAGCTGAACAAGGATTTCATTTTTATTTTGGACTAGGTGAAGGTTAGGCCTACCAGTAGGTTCAGATTAAGTTTATGTGATAAGCTTGTTAGGGAGCGACACAGAATAAACAAATTGAGAAAGAATAAACAAATTGTGGGTTAAAAACAAAAGTGTGTGTGTGTGTGCGTATGTGTGTGTTTGCACAGCTTACTCAGTCCATCCACCATGACGGAGAGGCGGTAGTGAGGAAGACAGGACAGCGAGTCCTTATAATTGTTCCCATTCCAGCTATAATTAATTAAATGGTCTGCGTAATTGGCTATTATCATCCAGACGTCCAATAAGTGAACCAACCAGAGCTCCTGAGGACTCCTCGTCTGTCATCTGTCACTTCCTGTTCTTCTGTCCACTGTTCAGCTCAGCATGCTTTATTAGCAGTGTTGTTGCTACGAGTGTCGGAATATATCATATATATAACTTATCTCTTTCCCTCCTTCCCTTCCCCTCTCTCCTTCTGTCCTTTTTTATCGTATGCCCTTCTCTCCTCCCTGTCCTACTGCCCTCTTCTCCTTCCTTCTCTGGCATACCTTTTCCCCCCATCTCTTTTCTCTGAACTATATCACTGCACTCCTATGCCCTCCAACCCACCATACTCTATCAGTCTGGCAGTCGTCGCGCCAACTACGGTCATCGCCGCCAACATCAACAACAACAACAGCAGCAGCAGCAACAGCAACAGAACAACACTACAGCGCCCATGATGCAACAGCAGTCACACGGAGGCCATGGCCAGCAGGACCCCCTGCCCCCTCACTGTGTGTCCCCAATGTCCCAGGGAGGGGGCGTGGCTAGTAACACCATCCCTGACCCCCACCAGGTACAGAACGGAAGGTTGTTTTAAGGTGGTTTTACATGTTGTAACTGAAGGTCATGGTACCTAAGGGGGGTAGAGCAATTGCATAAGTACACACAGATGACACATACAAAGTACAAACAAACACCCCACACACATACAGACTCACAAGTGTGCATTGATTGATTGAAGTTTTTATAGAGCACCCAAGTCTGACGTAATTTACACATCCTACCTGGTTCGCGGTTTTCCACCCCCGTTCTGAATCCCCATAGACGTCTTTAATATCGCATCAAATAAGAACTGTGTTGCAAAAATAAACAAATGACCCCGGCGGTTTGGCTCTTATGGATATGAAGCATCAAATGACGGTGAGAAAACGCTAATGTTACTTCCACCGAATTAGTTAATTTTTTGCCAGAAACAGACTGTATCAAATAAGTGACTGACTATCATAAACGATACAGAGCCAGCTCCCTGACAATATCGCAGAGACAGTTTGTTTATTTTTGGACCACAATTCTTATGAGACGATTCTAAGATGACCCAATGTTATTCTCCATAGAGAAATTACTTTACGAACCGGGGGATGAACGAGTGACGTCAGGACTTCTGTACTCTATTGACACAAATGCAATGCAGAAAATATATTTGCAGCTTATTGGACAATATTACTTACAAGGTTATTTGAGTAATGACAAATATATGAAAAAGCGGAGATCTCTTGTTAGCAGTGTTTACAAATGTTGAAATAATGATCAAAGAATGTTATTAAAAATGTCTTTAAAAACATTTAATTTGTATTGCCATCTAAATAAAGTGAATGAAAGTGGGATTCGGCACTGGCTGTGTATGTCAGTAGTTGATGTTCTACTGTTCTTCAGCTTCTGAAGTGACTGAATCTCTTCTCTCTCTCTCTGCACTCAGGGCCGTTCTAGCTCCTCCTCTCAGAGCCAGGCCAGCCAGCAGAGCATGAGGAGCTCCTCTTCATCCAATAAACACTCCTCTTCCTCCTCTGGTTCCTCCTACTCCCTCCTGCAACCGTTGGTTCCTGAGGTAAAGGAGATGTCGCCTTACACTAGGCTGAACGCCAGCAACCCCATGGTAGGAAGAGGGGAAACCCTCACCTCACATGCAACCCGCCGCCTTAGATGGATTCAGATGGGAGTTATCTAGCTGGTTTGGAGTTAGTTATCGTAACTAACTCCTAACTAGCTAGCTATCTCCTGACTAGCGAACTAACTCCTAGCTGCTTCTCCCTCTGTATTCCTGTCTGTCTGGATGCTAATGGTAGGAGCTCAGAGACATTCATCACTCATTGATTCTTCCTCAAATAGTGTGAACACATGGTTCACAGCATCAAAATCCGGCCTTTTCGTTTATAAAAAAGCTGTCAAAGTGGAACAGTGACATGGGAATGTCTATGGGATCAGTATTGTAAAAGCTAGAATAAATTACAGTTGCCTCGGAATTGTGTAACCCTGCATAGTGCTGCTGGCTTTCAGACTATACTTAAACCTAACCTCTCCTACTCAAACATCTGCTAGTCTTTGACCTTAATCTAGCATCATGCACTTTCTGTCTTGCCCCATCTCTCTTTTTCTCTGTTACTAGGGATGCAAGAAATCGGCCCACGTAATTGTAGGAAACACTTATATTTTACCTGGCACAGATTACATATATCTTCAGCCAAGGGAAAGTGGTCATGGCATTTTAGAATTTAGACTATAGACTTTCAGAGAAGTGAGGCGATAAAGATACATGCAGTATGTCAGTCAGGTCAGAAACAATGGATGAATTGATTAGACAATACATTCCCCCCCAAAACGCATTGTGACATGATGTTGGCTTGTCAGCTAGGTTTGCCACATGACATCACCATACGACAAAATATAAAATAAGGCTTAAAGTTTAAGTGATTAATTTGAACGTTTTACTTGACTACACGTTTGCACCCCTAGTCGCTACTACTCCTTTCTGTTTTCTTTGGTGTCTTTTCTACTACTTTCTCCCTTAAGAGTCATTCTCGCTCTGTACTGTTTTACTCATTTTCTGCGCTCTCTTCCCATATCTAAATACAATAAGCAATATTCTCATCAATAATACAATTTAAACTGACGCCTACCACTTTGCGTTCTTCTTTCATTCACTTCCTCTTTCCCTCTTTCTGTTTCTCATTGAAACTCTTTTCATCTCACTCCTGTTGCTTTACTCCAATTCCCTCCTTATGTCCCACTTCATTATCACACCTGAATATACCTGCTCCTAGTATACAATCTTTCTCTCTCTCTCTCTCCAGCCTAAACACCAGGACACCTTCTCTCTGGCCCCGCAGCGACCTCTGACCTCCATCAACCCCATCAGCCACTCGCTGCACCCCAACGGGGCGCCCACGCTCAAGCCGTCTCCGGTGCCTCGCACCATCCAGGGAATGCCCTGGGAACGCTCCCTCTACAACCAATGAGGTCCTCGATGAGCCCCAAGTCCCGCCCACCAACCCCACCTCTACCCTGAACCTTGTAAACCACCAACACCATCATCATCTTCACCTCTTCTAGTCCTCCACCCCTCATAACACCCACCACCTTAGAGCAGTCGTGTCCCAGTCCTGTGGCTCAGGTACCACTGGTATTACTCGTTTTCAGTCCTCTCAGGAAGTGTACCATTTGACCCTCTGTCCTCAGTCCAGATTGGACAGCTGGTATGACTAGAAACCCAGCTAAATGCTATGGAACTCATAGTGTAGAAAGCCAGCAATACCCAGTGGACCGGCTGTTGGAAACCAGTGCCGTAGAGGAGCCGTAGCCCCCAGTT
Source organism: Gymnoscopelus braueri (assembly GCF_963280865.1). Taxonomy (NCBI): domain Eukaryota; kingdom Metazoa; phylum Chordata; class Actinopteri; order Myctophiformes; family Myctophidae; genus Gymnoscopelus; species Gymnoscopelus braueri. The sequence goes on from NC_137615.1 coordinate 9,677,125, forward strand.
CCTTGGTGGGAGTCGAGTTAAATCCCAGTACCTTTGCTTTCAGTTGGACTTGCTGGTCATGTCATAAAAGGCCGCATCTGAAACTGCTTTCAGAAAGCTAGGCTATAACAGTTCTGCCCCCTCACACACACACACACACACTCTTCCTGTCGTTCAACCTAGCGCTAACATCCTGGGATTCCTCCATGACATGTTGCATTCTTTGTTTTCTTTTCCTCCTTTTTGAAAGTTTCATCTGTAGAGAGTTGTTTAACAGAGACAGAACCGTTGACAAAATAGTTGACTTTGAGTAACTGAGTAGTTAGGTTAAAAAAGGAAAAAACAAAAAAAAACAAAGCGTTGCCTTGATCCTCATGTATGATCTATGCCATGTACTGTACTGAACATAAGTTAAAACATGTATGTCCCCTAAACTTGTCTTTCTGTCCGTGAGACCTCGTCTCCTTGGGGGGGGATTCTGTGGGGAGATGGTGAAGAGGTAGCTTGACGGTCTGTTTCAGACAACAAGCAGCAACTGAAACTCTTGTAGCTCACAATCACTTAGGGCACTTCTTTGAATTGATCTTTTTTTACCCCCAGCGGTTTCGTATCCAAACAACACGTCTCAAGTTTATAAGGCTAAGTGTTCTAGGTGCACTCAATTAGAACATTGTCACCCTCAGATCAACCGACCTATCAAATCGCTACAGAGGAGAGACTTTACATTGTGTTACACAGTTGGTATTGACAAGCAAAGAGAATTACTGTTAATGTAATGAGCCTTACGCTCTTGTCCTCTACATTACTGACACCCAGTCACTCCTAGCGTTTGATTATGATAAAGAAGCATCCTGTGAGATTATGCCTTAAATTCCCTCTCTGGTTTAGGAAGCAAGAAGAAACTCCTCGAGACAGATAGCTCGATCTTAGTAAGGAAAGAACTGTAGGTTGTTGTTTTTTGGGTCCCTGCTCTCGCTTCCTCCGTTAAACCAGTTCCAGAATGGACATCGTTAAACCAGTTCCAGAATGGACATTGTGAATATGTTTGACCATTTTTGATTCATTTAGAAGGGGAAGGACATACAACACAGGTCTCTTGTTGGAATCAAACCAGGAATGTTGCGACTATATGGTTGACACACTATCCTCTTTCTCTCTGTCTCTCTCTGCCTCCACCCAGCCTCCCCTCATGACAACACAAAGGACCACAATGGAAATAACTCATTCTCTCTGGTTTATTTTTTTAATTTTATTTAACCGTTCTAAATATATGTTCAGCACTGTTTGGTTTAAGTGCGTTCTCAAAACACAGATGAGCTACTAGACTAAATCCCTGCTTATTTTTTTTCCAATATTTAAAAAAAAAAAGGACATCTTTAAAACCAAGTCAAGCCGCCCCAGAGCCGCTGGTCAGAGTGGTCAGGTTGTACAGCAGCTGCCATGTTGTTAAAACACAGCTTGTTTAACCGTCATTTCACCTATAGCTTGTTATTGCTGTTAGTAGTTTATTTGGAGTCCAGTATAAGCCTTACTGGAGCTGAGTGTCAATAATTGTTGTGTTCCATATTATTTCACAGTACTTTTCGTCAAGAAATGTGCCCAAAAATTCCATATCATATTGGCTACTAGAGCCGACCGACGTCAATCCTTTCTTTTTTGGTCCAGTCCCAATTTTAGAGTCCTAAACCATTGATTATGATATGTCGACTGATATTTTGTTAAAGTGCAAAATCTTTATGGCAATTTGAAAAATGTTGATTTGATTAAAGTTTCTCTTTGAGAACATTTAACTTATAAGCAAACAAATAAAAATAGACAAATAACTTTTTGATACAACTTTTAAATTATGTACATATATTATTAAACTTCAGTATATGAAAAGAACATTTAACTTTAATTACACAATGAACAAGCAAACGAGTAAATGTGAAACAGTTCATCACAGAACTTTATTTTTATTTTTTACCACTTAGGCCCTAGCCTATAATGACATGCCCAAAATACGGGCACCTGGTTGAAAGTGCTTAAAACTGGGGCACATTGGCTTCATAGTCGCTGATAGTGATGTCTTTAAAAAAAAGACATTTTTTTGGCCAAACATTATTGGTCAGGCTCTGTTGGCGATGCCCCTTCATATCAACACGGTACTGCCTTACAAACACAAACTGCAGTGAATGCTTTTAATGCATTTAAAAAGTCAAGCCTGGTCAAGTCACAACTAGTCATAACATTTCATATTAAAACCAACCAAATTCCATCCTCTTGTTCTGAAAAACTGCAGCAATTTTCTTCAGAGCAGCATTGGTGAAATTGTGAATGATATTTGCAGGGTGAGTATGGTCACATGTACAACATTCTGACTTGAGCCTAATAAAAGCTCCATCGTACGCCGAAAACATCTGACTTACGAGCTCACAACGCGTTGTGAGCTCGTAGGTCGGCTGTTTTCGATATGCGACAAAGTTTGAATCGGGCTCTACAAACGGGAACCACACATTGCTTAGCAACCACTGTGAGCCAGGTGACAACATGGCTGCTTCCTGAATCTTCTTATGGCCAATTCCTGTCCATGGCTCTGGGTTCCCTCGCCCCGATACCCCCTTGTAGAAACCTCTTGCCTGTGTCACTGCTCCCTGGCCTGGATGATTTTAGTTCACACCTGACAGATTCACCAAGCAGGTATACATCGTTAGCTTGATAATCCTTTAAGAAAAAAAAGGGGGGAGGGGAAAAAAACATTTTTGTCTATATGAAGAGGAAACGGTGTATTATGAAATCCAAAAGAAAGATGATGTTACGTTTCACGAGTTAAGAATTGTTATGAAAATGTATCTTGCTAACTTTGGCAGCCCTGTTTCTTGAAACACCCCCAGTTCTACTGACATTGTATTCTCTTTTTAAAGTCGTTTCTATTTTTATTCACATGTTTTATTTGTTTTTGTTTTTTTTTGCTTTCTTTCTCCTTGTAAAGTGTCTTTGAGTATTTAGAAAAGTGCTATACGAATAAAATGTTTTATTATTATCACTACTGGTGTTGGTTTTTGTCTCATCAATTCAGTTTATTCTGTAATAGGATATCAATTTTACATTAAAATTAGTTCATGAACTCTCCAGTGTTTTGGATTCCTTACAGAGATCATTTATTTCTGTCCTTTCTGTAAACTTGAATCATCTTAGAAAATACATCTATACTTCCCAGCACCTCCGTTACCAGCTGCAACATTAGCTACACATACAAATATGTATTCTGAAATGGGCCATTCTTAGTACTCTGTGCTTATACATTACTTTTGGTGCAATATTTTACTTGGTAAGGAGTATTTCTACTTGTACTCAAGTACTATATCTCAGTACTTCGTCCACCACTGGTAATCAGGATCCTGGAAAGAAAACTTTGAGTACCATAATTCCACTGTTATCAATGTTGCTACTACTTGTCTTAATGTGCATGTGCTATGTGACAGTGTTGTAGAATCATTTCTATTTCACTGTTAAAAGTCCTGTTATGTGCACTTCAATGACCTGCATTGTGATATGTCATCATGTTACATTGACATGAGTATGCTGTTCACCCCTTGGCCTTATCTGTTGTATCAATTTGAATGTTATAGAATGAGATGCCACATCATGCAGGCCTGGTAATTATTTATTTTTTTAGTACAGCTTGGCTCTGGCAAAAGCTTTCTTCTTACCGTATCTACTGTATTTAAAAAAAATATATAGAGAGAGAGATGCCTGCATGCTTTCACCAAGTAATTAACTATTTGACCACCAACCTGTGTGCTTAATGTACTTCGCCCATAATCTCATGTAATAAACTACTAATATAGTTTATTACATGATAATTCCTTGTGCAGTACCTTGAACTTTGAATTCAAAAGCCATCCAGAATAAATTCTACTGTTGTTCTTTATAGAGCATAAACATCTGACAATGTGAGCGTCATAGCTTCTGAAAACAGCATAATCCATGCTGTTTTTTAACAGAATTGATTATGCTCTGAAGGATCTTCTCTGAGATGGATCTGATCCCATGGTCTGCAGAGACACATAGGTTCATGGGTCGCAACTGCTATATTAACTCAAAACACTTTCAAGTTGTGATGTCTTATTGGATTAACATTTTCATAGATTATAATAGAATATCACTGATGATAGACTATCATAGACCATCATAATCTATCTAATCTAAAAATGAACATCAAATATATCAATATATTTAAAAAAAAACTTAAAAACTGTCCCAAAAAAAAGCAAGTGGTGTTTTAAAGTGAAATACCCCTTTAAGCTATCAGACTATCATGAACTATCATGTTATAATGTAATACAAATTATCATACGGTGTTGCACTTTCACGGATTTTCACAAACTATCATTCTAGACCAGGGTTCCTCAAAGTGGGTGCCGTGACGCAAGTCATGGGGTGCCGCAGAATACTAAGTTGGAATTTATCAATACCACTTAGACTCTCTATACTGAGTAAAACGGACTTGAGCGGACTTGAGCATGCATGTAAGGTGCTACTATCAATGTAATTCAGGGGTGCCATGGATGAAAACGTTATGTATAGGGGTGGCCTGAGCCAAAAAGGTTTTGGCTACAAAGGCTACAAAGATCACCTCCCCAGCTGTTCCCCGGTTGGGCTGACCTCGGTGGTCATGAAATGCTTTGAGAGGCATAGTAAAAGACCACATCTGCTCCTCTCTCCCCAGCATCCCTAATGCAGTTTGCCTACCATCAGATCCACCGACAACGCCATCTTCCAGGTCCTGCATCCCACTCTCTCCCACCTCGACAACAACAGGGAACTCTGCCTTTATCACTCACTAGACTGGCTAGCAAACTGGCTGATCTGGGACACCCTGCAGTGTTACTGGGTCTTGGACTTCTTATCTGCCAGACTCCAGGTGCTACTGTAAACGGTGGGCAGCCACACCTCTGCCACCCACACCCTTAGCAAAGGAGCCCCCACAGATTGCCCAAGTCCTCTGCTGTACTACACCCACAACTGTGTGACCAGAAACAGTTCAAACACCATCGTCAAGTTTGCTGACGACACATGGGCCCAAACTTAAACGATGACAGGGTAGCATATTATCTGGAGGAGGTGGGGTGGCAGGGCTGTCGTGTTGGTGCCAGGAAAACAGCTTCTTCCTGATCATCGTCAAGACCAAGGAGATGATTGTGGACTTCTGTGCACAAAGGCAGAGGTCTTACATGCCCCTCCTGATCAACAGGCAACTAGTGGAAAGGGTGAGCAGCTTCAACAACCTCTCTGGGTGCACATCACTGAAGACCTGACCTGCAGAATACACACAGACTGAGGCTGTGGCAAAGAAGGCGATACAATGCCTGTGCCGGCCTCAGGCAGATGAGAAATTCAAGTCCACACAGAAGGTCCTAAAAGACTGCTACTCCACTACCACCAGAGCATCCTGGGGCCATCATCATCATAGCTGCTCTGCCTCTGAGGATCTGTGGAAGGTGGTGAGGTCAGCCCTGCACACCACAGTGAACTCCCTCTAGTTCCTGCAGGACACATGGCAGTATAAGTTGCTTGGATAGGGCTAAAAGGATTATGAAGGACAAAGAGCACCCCAGTAGGACTGTTTGTGATGATGCATACTGGTAAGCGTTTGAGGTGTCTCACTCTCACTTGAGGTGTCTCGAAACCTTGAGGCTTAGGAAGAGCCTTTTCCCTGCAGCCTGTCAGAGCCATGAACACGGACAACTAAAAACAAATGTACAATCAATCAATCAATCAATCACTGCACTCATCTGTAAATAACCATGTTTGTCTTGCTCACACAGTTTTTTGCACAATGTGTCTGTTGTTGTTGATCTAAAAATGGTTTGTTTGGGGAGGATTTAGTGCAATGTGAATAATAATGCACTAACCCACCCAATGCATGTCGGATCAGGTGCATTTCCTGTTTACATGGGCATTGAATGGCAACTCGGCCCCAAGTGCGCTTGGAGCGTAATGTGCTCAATCTACCCATCAGTGTTGCCATATTTTGTGAGAGAAATAAGCAACCAGGTCTAGGAAGACAAGCCCAAAAAGAAGCAAGTTGCTTCATTTTGGGCTTGTATTCCTAGACATTTGGAATATGTTTTGAAACATTCTAACAACACAAATGCTCCCTAGCACATTTTCATGAAAATATTTGAGAACCACTGGTTTAAATAATTAAAAATGTTGGAAGCAAGCCTTAATAAGCAAGAACACTTTAGAAACAAGCCCCCAAAAACGCAACCCTTCAACTACCAATATTTACAAGCAACTTTACAGAAAAATAAGCCCAAAGTCGCTTATAATAAGCCGACATGGCAACAATGCTACCCATCTCTGTCGTCTTATCTGACGCCGAGCGAACCTTTTTCTGCTTTGCGTAGCCTGGAAACTTCACTGACTCACGGTCACCTGTCCACAGTGCAGTGGTGTAAAGTAACTAAGTAGGCCTACATTTACTCAAGTACTGTACGTACAATTTTGAGGCATTTTTACTTGGAGTATTTCCAATTTTCAATACTTCTACTTTAGTTACTAATTACTTGTAGATTTCGATTATTAATGCAAAACATACATTACCCATTTCAGCCCTATATATATTTCGGCCATTTGTATATCTGCTATTTTCAAAATAATTGTATACATTTGAAAACTTGTGAAACGGGACATAATTTCCACTTTTGTACTTTAAGTAGGCTACATTTTGATACCAATATACTTTTGTACTTTTACTCAAGTAGATTTTGAATTCCAGACTTTTACTTGTAACATAGTATTTCTTCTTCTATTGCAGTATTGATACAACATGTGAGTACTTTTCCCACCACTGCCACAGTGACATCTCATCTGACATGTACATGTTGAACTCATTGGACATACATGATACGACAATGAGTGCTTTCATCCCCATGTTTGGCTCTATGATTGAACAACTCGCCCCGCGGCAGGTCTTACAGTAATGGTTAATTATGCAGCAGTCAGATAAATTAAATATTCATCTTAATGACACTCATTTGTAGAACTTGTCATGTGTCTATTTGCAAGCCTTGGATCATTGTGCGCACTGTGCAATGGCCTTTGGAGCTGTTTGTTGCAATAGCCAGACATGTGATGAGTGCAGTTGCCTGTTTTGTGTCATTTGATTAAACTTAATTGCCATGTCATGGCATTCTTTTGCAATTGTGCAGTAGCATGTTTTGATCGTTTGTGAAATTATAATTTCAGTACTTTGTTTTGTGGATCAGTTATGGTAAACCTACCTGTGCGTGGGGTGAATAGTGTTTATGCAGCCTGACTATTAGAGATATGCAATTGTATCTGTCTTAATGCCAAATGAAGAGTATAGCCTACCCTATGGCCTAAATGTTTAATCTTTCTAGATAGCAGCCGTTTTAATCTCCGCTGATTTTGATTGATAGATGTTTCTGATCTCGGCATGGATAATTTAATTTAAGAGCAGTGTTGCTGACCGTGGGTGCCTGCAGTAATGGAGTGCAGTGGTCAACCCCCACCGTCTTCCCACGGTCCTATGTATTGACTGATTGATTGACTGATTGATTGATTGATTGATTGATTGATTGATTGATTGATTGATTGATTGATTGATTGATTGATTGAATACTTTATTGACAGATTTTGAATACAGTCAGGGGTACGATTATACAATGGTGCTGCTAAAAGGATAACACAAAAAGCCGTGAGGGCTTATTTCTATTCTATTTAAAGACATACAATAATATTATCTTTCACCAAGTTTAAATTTTAACTTGGTGAGTGATCGATTCGATGGCCTGCATAATGTCTCCACCTTTTCTGTTAGCTTTTAAGCACATTTCTCCGAGCTAATGGAATTAATCAGGCAGGCTAAATATGTGTCTTTATAAATGCAGACCAAACCTTTGAGAATGTGTCTTAGACTATTAGGCTAGGTCTTCAATTTTACGTGCATTGATTGTATTTTAGCTTTGACGTTTATAATCGTTAAAAGGAGAAGCAAATGACCCGTCAATAACCTAACCCAACCTTAACCCTCAGGCTCTGACGAAAGGGAAATAAATATTTATATGCTCAGAATAGTTTTTTTGTTTGTGCTTGGTGATATTATTAATATTACATTATTATTATACGATTAAAAAAAATAACCATAGAAATAAAAAGTTATTTTGGGACAAATTATCCAATTAGGCCTATTTATCAATGAATCCAAAGGGTATGAGTATCATATCCCGTTTTTTTCCAGGCTAAATTGCACATTAATTAATAAGTAAAATCCATTTATCCCGATCCTATCATAAAATCCCCGGAACAGCGTGCTCGTGTCGTGCGCGCTTTGGGAAATCCAACTGTAAAGGAAATGAAAGGGCCATTTCTTCACATTCTGTCCGGTCATCTGTAAACACGTGGCGACGCGCACCGCTCTTCAGATGGAAACCAATCAAAGGCAATTAATATGCACAACAATGCTGTTGCGTCATTTGACCAGAATCTGTACAGAATACTGATATAAAATCATTCGCCTTTTCGATGGCGCTGATGTTTTGGGCCTCCGTGGAAAACGAAGCACGGTGCATGGGTTTGAGAGCCTTTGATTTGTTCCAATTATATACGTCCAACAAAAAAATAATTATTATGGCCTAGCTGGCCTATCATAATTAATCGTTAGTCTTATTATAGGCTATAATGAGACTAATTATTAATTATGATACTAAATATAGTTAAATATCGTTTTTTTTATGGATAAAAAAACGAATACATCTCCCAGTGAAAAATCATAACACTTCATAACCATGTTTGAGTGTTATATAAAATAAGCCTATACAGGCCACATTAGAAATCATTTGAGCCGCAAGCCGAGGTCATTTTGAGCTTCTCTATGAAATAGCTCACAACATCCAGACAAACTTTGTCCAAAAAGGAAAGGTTATTTTGATTCTAAAATGGTTAAAATATACGTGTCCAGTGTAGCATTATAATATCCGGTTATGTTATACACAGGTCAGTATTCCGCTATACATCGGACTTTGGGGACGTGGTGCAATAACAGCTCTTTACCACTTGGAGGCGGTAGTGGCTCAGACAGTAAAGAGAGAGAGAGTAGGGCGTGGAGGAGAGATACACGGAGCTGATGAACACCACACTGTCCTTAACCACACCATAATGACACATTAATACACCACACTGTCCTTAAGCACACCATAATGACACATTAATACACATTTAAATGCACCCACACACAGCTGTATGTATATGTGTGTGTGTGTATCCTTATAGAACCCTGCATGAAACCTCTGCCGATTGGAACTCTGCATGAACTCGGTTATGTATTTATTTCTTGTTACTGACACTCATTGAAATGGTAGGCTGCTCATTAACACAGGCACGCGCGCGCGCGCGTGCACACACACACACACACACACACACACACACACACACACACACACACACACACACACACACACACACACACACACACACACACACACACACACACACACAGGCAGTGTTTCTAAAGGGAAATCCCCCCACTCTTCATATCTCTCTCTCTCTCTCTCTCTCTCTCTCTCTCTCTCTCTCTCTCTCTCTCTCTCTCTTCCGTTGGTGAGTTTCAAACATCGCCCGATTCACAAACGAGTAGATTCTTTTCAAATGATTGCCTGTTTTTTTTTTTTTTCCCACACACCCGCTCCAAATTCAACTGTTGTAATTAATGCCTGCTTGCTAGACCCCAGTAGGCTATTGTAACCCGATCAAATTAAGTTAAATTCATTATCTAAACAAACTTCAAAACATTAACATGCTACATGCTTGCTCGTTTTAATAACACATGACTGTCTTTTGTTTATATTGTTCTGTTTCTTTTCAGCTGGCCTGTTTTTTGATAGGCCTATGTGTGTTTTTATACATCTTCCTATTGTAAAAATGTTTTGAAGTTGCATACGTAAATGAATAGAGTTGACATGTTCACATGTGTTTAGTGTAATCAGCAATGTTAAAGACCTAAAGTTTTCATTGAATAGGGTTAATTCCATCTGACTCCTGCAATGATTTGTCTTTTGACTTTTTTCTCCATTTCAGTTGAATCAGTTTGAAAGACAGTTGTTAGATTTAACCTCAATTGTGTTTCTGCAAAACCCTTATGAGTGAGTAAAGAGTGTTTTCTCAAAAAGAAAATGGTTCTAAAGAAAATTCCTGGTGGACAAAAGTGATTGGAGAGAGCTTTATGAGAATAAATGGGTGAATAAAAGAAAATAATGCATCATGCAAGTCTAAAAATCTTTATCATTGTTTTTGGGGAGTTTGTGTTCCATCTCTCTCTGCCTTATAACCACTAAATGGGACAGTTGTTAACCTAAAAAATATATACATAATCTTCTCACTTCATCATATTGAAAGCTTTTCTAATAGTTTTGTTTTCAGTGAACATCACTTTTACAGAATTATAAAGTTGCAGCCTTTTGGTAATTTCTGACTTTTTTTTATTTATTTTTACTAATCAATTCTGTGCACTATGTGTCAGATTTGAATCACATAAGGGGTTTTCATGCATCTCAAATCTATTGTTACAGTCTCACCAGAAACTAGAGGCAGAGGACACTAAGAAGTTTGCTTCAAATGTGTGTGTGTGTGTGTGTGTGTCAAATTTTCAGTGGTATAGAGTAAATAAAACAGATATTTTTAGCCAGAAAGCTGTTCATGTAGTTTTTAACTCGGGTGTGCTAATAAGCCCAGAATGATGTTTATTATATTTTAAGATTCAAAGTGGACATTTGCTTTAGAGTGGCACTGCATGTCAATGGACTGCACACAAGGTTAACTTATATAACTATACAATTAAATTAACAAACACACAATGCAATACAATGCTACACAACAACGAAAAACACTGCCAATGTTACATTAGAGCAATGGTCTGATCACATTGATTGTATTTCACACACACACACACACACACACACACACACACACACACACACACACACACACACACACACACACACACACACACACACACACACACACACACACACACACACACACACACAGAGAGAGAGAGAGAGAGAGAGAGAGAGAGAGAGAGAGAGAGAGAGAGAGAGAGAGAGAGAGAGAGAGAGAGAGAGAGAGAGAGACATAGGCACATAATGGCAGTGATGTCTCTCTGACAAACATAAGCACATCCTCCATTTTTGGTGCTGAGCCAAACTGTATGACAGTAGAATCATGAAAAACAAGAAGGGGTCTCACAGCTCACTTTTAAAATGCTCCAACTTAGCAGCAGACAGAAAACTTTGTTCTGTTGCTGCATGCTGTTGAGTTGCAAGACCCTTTCTTGTTTTTAGTGACACCTCTCTGGCCATGAATATGATTGAGAAACAGGCAGAATAAACACATTCTCCCTCTGACACTAAAAGAGCTGATTCAGGATGTGTTGAAATCAGGTTCAGCTTGTTTCCTCTCTAACTTCAGATCCATAATGATCTATGTTTGTCATGTGTTTCGTTGGTGTGTTTGCTCTCCTGAACTTGTAGGCCAATGCACTTGTGGTTTCTAATCTGCCCATTCTTGATTAACTTAGTAGCACATTGTTGTGTTAAAATGTAATACTGAATGTGTTGCTTTGACTTACATTGTCACATTTGTTTTGAATTACATTGTTACCTCATAGCACCTTACATTTATGTCATACTATGGTATGTAAATGTATACGTCTTTCCACCTAAGATACAGTACTGTATGTCATAAGGAAAACTTGAGAGAATATCCATTTCCATTAGGACGGATTGAAAGTAATTTATACTAGACGTTTAACAACTTGAACCCCAGCATCCCTATTCTGGGGGGAACATTTTCCAACAATATCTAGATCGACTATTTTAGGTGATAGAGATTTGGTGTAGATCGAAAAAGAATGCACCAAGTTCAGTGCAACTCAGGTCTGTTTTACTAGAGGGTTAGATTGAAATGATTGATGAATTACAAATATTATCAAAGTATTCTGCGGCACCCCTGGACGTGCGTCACAGCACCCACTTTGAGAAACCCCGGTTTAGAAGGTACTGGTATTTCACTTCCCACATTTCCTCCATCAGTGGTAATATTGTCGCACATGTGATGTTGCATGCTAAATTAGTCTAGATGACTGATGAAGTTCTGATTAATCATAATTTATATTTGTTTTGCACATAACATTTCTCAGATACTTGAAATCTACTTTTCAAAGTTGACCCAGAGTTTAATTGTATTTATTTACTGTTGCATGAAAAGAATCCTTTTGTCAAAAGTGCACTCGGTCAAATGCAGCTCAACAAATGGAATTCAATCTGAACAAACCAACAGTGGAGTTCAATAGGAGGCATTATACCTCTGGCTTACATCATTTAAAATGCTGTCTGATTTAGTTGCATTAAATCATGTGATAATGTGACTATTTACCTTGTTGTATGATGATTACAGTCAAAGCTTACCAGTGGTGGAAAGTAACTAATTACGTTTAGGCCTACAATTTTGAGGTACTTTTAGTGTTTCCAATGTTATTGTACTTTTATTCCACTACAATTATTTGAAAACGTTATAGTTACTACTAGTTAGTTTGTAGATTTGGATTATTATTATAAAACAAACTATTTAAACTTTGGCTAATTGAAAATGTCTCTGCATAATGAGTACTTTCTACTTTTGGTACCTCAAGTACATTTTGATGCCAATACTTTTGCACTTTTTACTCAAGTCAATTTTGAATACCGAACTCTCACTTGTAACAGAGTATTTTTTACATTGCAGTACTGATACTTTTACTTAAGTAAAACCACTGAAGCTTACTCTGCTTATTCTGATCTGATGTCATTGTTGGAATGTAAATCTTAAAAATAATAAGAATATCAATTCCATAACAATACAAACCTCAGCACTGCTATGATGTGTATATAGAATCCACAAACACTTTTAAGTTAAATCAGAATCAGAACCTCAAGAGCATCACGGTTAGATCACAGATCATTTTATATGAGTTGTATTTATTTGCTTAGTAGAGTACTTTGTAGAGAAAGTTTCATACCTAGAAAACTGCGTCAAAGGGATTAAAAAGCTATATGGCAAAAAATAATGAAAGAATGAATTAAAATAATGAATGAATCACAAAATGTAAATATAACTGCCCGTGGAGTGATATGAGCCATCACACACACACACACCAGACAAACGAGAGACGACAGACAATATTAAAACACAGGTGGTTGTTACAAGATGGCCTCTGCAGTCGTCCAGCTGTGTGTTGTCTGTGTGGGGTGGAGTCCTATTACAATATAACAGTAACAGTACAACTGACACCTCATGCAGTGTTGCTGCTTCTTGTTTACACAACAAAAGAGACTTCAGCTCTAGGGGTTTGGTGGTTTTCTAACAATGGTTAATTGTTCTTTATTGTTGCAAGAAGTCACTTTCATGTTGGATGTTTTTTGGGATGTTTCGGATGGGTGTGTGCGTGTGTGCGTGTGTGTGCGTGTGTGCGTGCGTGCGTGCATGCGTGCGTGCGTGTGTGCGTGCGTGCGTGTGTGTGTGTGGCACAGGCCCATGGCACAGGCCAGGTTATTGTGTTGGGTACAGTTTGGTCCAGTGACACAAACAGCTCCTCTCTTATCTTTGTGTGTAGCTTTGCTTTCTTCCTGCTTTCCTCAGAGAACTAACTTCCCACCAACCTATACTTTTCCCATGAGCTCATGTATTCAACTTCTATTTTGCTGTATATAATGCCAGTGGTGTAAAGTAACTAAGTACATTTTGAGATAATTGTACTTTACTTGAGTATTTCCAATTTCCAATACTTTTTCTTATACTCCACTACATCTCGGATCCAAATATTGTACCTTTACTCCTCTACATTTCTTTGAAAACTTTGTAGATTTGGATTAATATTACAAAACATACATTACCCACTTCAGCCATATATATATTTGGGCCATTTGAAAATAGCCGATCTACAAGCTCACAATGCGTCGCATGAGCTTGTAGATCTGCTATTTTCCAAATATTTAAAAAATTGTATACATTTTATTTGGAAACTTGTGAAATGGGACATTCTGCATAATGAGTACTTTCTACTTTTGGTACTTTAAGTACATTTTGATACCAATACTTTTGTACTTTTACTCAAGTAAATTTAGAATTCCGGACTTTTACTTGTAACAGAGTATTTCTACATTGCAGTATTGATGCTTTTACTTAAGTAAAAAATTTGAGTACTTTTCCCACCACTGTATAATGCTCGCAGTGTCCTCGACAACTAATTGAAACAAAATCCCTCAAGCATCACCTGTGAAGCGGCAAGTGATAGAATAGCCCGGAAAGTTTCAACAATAGAAATTGGAAGGAGAAACATTGGGATTCCGAGAAAACTCACAGCACTCCCTTCTGTCTGCGTTCCCGCCCAGGTTAACCCCAACCCCCCCTTCAACCTCTGACCTACTGCCATCACCCTTCCCCCAACACACACACACACACACACACACACACACACACACACACACACACACACACACGTGCGCACACGCACACACACACACACACACACACACACACACACACACACACACACACACACACACACACACACACAGTGTAGTGTAGTGTTTTTTAGGAAGTGTGGTAGGAAAATGAAGAGAGAGAGAGAGAGAGAGAGAGAGAGAGAGAGAGAGAGATATCCATTACACATGGAAGTCATTATTCCAGGTCTTGATGTATTCTCTGAACCATGATAATTCATCATATTACATAACTAATTTAACTCAAATACATTTCAGGCAGCTAACTATCATCCAGGAGGAAGTCATTTGAACTTTTGTCAAAAATCCTGGAAAGGGTTTGTTTAAGAAAAGAAACATAGCTTGTCAAGAGGCCATAACTCAAAAAGGCCCAAAACTAAAAACATGTACTAAAATATGAACTGAACTCCACAAAAACAAAATAACTCATAATAGACTTCCAGAAGAACAGACCCACGGCACAACAACTGGGACTGTGTGGAATGGGTCGCTGATGTCAGAATCCTGGGGAAGCACACATCATGGAAGATCTCAGCACCACCTCAGTAGTGACACTATTCTTCCTGAGGATCCTACGGAAAAAACAACCTAGAGGAGAAGCTCCATCGTTTCTGTTATAAATGGTGCATTTATATAGCGCTTTTATCCAAAGCGCTTTACATTGATTGTGCCATTAACCCATTCACACACACATTCATACACCGATGGCGGAGGAAACCATGCAAGGCACCAACCTGCTCATCGGGAGCAATTAGGGGTTCAGCGTCTTGCTCAAGGACACTTCGACACTAACTCTAGGGGAGCGCCCCACCCCGGGATCGAACCGGGAACCTTGCGGTTTTCCAGTTCACTCTACCCGGCCACTCTACCCCTGAGCCACTGCCGCCCCAAAAAGCTGGAGCTTGCACAAAAAATCGATTTCACCCACTGTTTTACACCTGTAAACCTGTGATGTGACTGATTCTGATTCCACTGGTGTCCTTCTACTGCTGTTCCATCGAGAGTTATCTGCCGTACGACTGCATCTCTGCCGGCTGCTCGGCAGCAGACAGGAGAGTCCTCCAGAGGGTCCTCAATGCCGCCCCAGAAGCTGCTCGCTGCCCTCTTTGGAGGACATCCTCAGCTCTCGCTGCCTCAGTAGAGTAGCCATCATAAACTGAAAGACCCAGCCAGCAGACAACCCTGGACATCATGTGTTTGACCTGCTGCCCCTCTGGGAGACGCTTCAGGTCCATCAAATCAAGCACTGACTTAAGAATAGCTTCGCTTACGTATGAGGTTCTCCAGCAAAAACACATTTTCAGATGGGGATCCCGGCCGTGGCCAAAGAAAATATGAATTTGTGGGTCCTTGAAATGTTTGAGAACCACTAATATAGCACCATTGGACAAATTTTGATTTATAACATCTTTAAGATAGGATAGGCCTACTAATAGCACCAAATATATTCCCCTATGATGAGCCAAATAACCACTTTTAGCGCTATTAGCCACACATTTTGTTAACATCTCTAACCTCCCCTCATAAAGATTTCCAACTGATCCTTTGTTGAAATCAAGTGAAAAATGAATTTTAGAATAATAATAATTATGTCTGTTACAGAGACATACGAAAAGGACTTCAAGAGTTTGGTGACCTGACAACACTTCTTGAATAAATGAGCTACACATTTATGTCAGGCAGAAACCTTGTAGGCTACCTCCATATTTCATCTTTTTTTTAAATGTTTTTCCATGAATGAATGCAATGTTTAATACTTTGTATTTTGATAGTGTTGCACACAAGTAGCAAAGATTGCAGATCTACAAGCTCACAGCATGTCAACATTGCAATGCGTTTTGAGGTTGTAGAAAAATATTTAACCTATTAAAAGTATTAATAAGAGTTTGTAAACAAAATAATAACTTTGGAACTTAGGTTCCTATTTTTTCTCTTTTCCCGAATAGTGACACCAATTCTGATCCGCAGAAGATGAACCCTAGAGATTTTGGTGACCCAAATCTAATTGGCTGATTGACATATATATGATATATAATACATTTATTAGAAGGATGAACCCCTTGAGATGCACCATCTCATTTTCGAGGATGAGACAAACAAGTTTCATGTGCTTAACAACTTGTTAACTTGTCAAGCACATTCATGCTCCCCGGAGGATGAAGCCTTTAATGACCAAATGGCCGCTCCTCTATAGCACCGCACCCTCAGCTTAAAATGTCAACTTTGTACACAGGGTATCTCATAATGTATTTGTTTTTCTTCTTAGGTAGATGGAAACCTGCTGATTCTGACTCCATGGCCTTTCCTGCAGTGCCTCCTTCATGTGATTCTATACAATAATGCTACGAACACCACCAATTCTGCCATTAATGCTCCCTCATAGCAAATCTTTTAGACTCTAGTCTTGTTATGTGGGGTGCTATAATAGAGAGAGAGAGAGAGAGAGAGAGAGAGAGAGAGAGAGAGAGAGAGAGAGAGAGAGAGAGAGAGAGAGAGAGAGAGAGAGGGAGAGATTCTGGGAATTGTATCATATTCTAATATTTGTAAAGATGTGTTGCAATGTATGTGGTCACTTGACCCTATGACCTCACCAGCTCCCTAAAGTTTAATGTATGTGTAAGTGTGCAAGAGGTCAGAGAGGGAGGGAGGGAGAGAGAGAGAGAGAGAGAGGGAAGGGGGGGGTCTTCTTGCCTCTTGCATAGTAATATGTTTGTCATGTCTTAATGCTTAATATTTAATATAAGGCACTTTGAATTACCTTGTTGAAATATGATATGGGTACAATTAAACTTGCATATCATTGCACATTGCATTACCATAACATGTATTTATTTATTTCACAAGTCTGACATAAGGATGTAATAACATAAATATGTTGTCAACTTTGTGACACTATAACCAGAAGGCAGTAAGTTATATAGTCACTAATTGACTATAGTTTCAATAATCTCATGAGGGCCTTGCTGTCAGCTTAGTAGGCCTATATTTGGGCTCCTATAGAATCCGCTCAATATATCCAATGTTGCATTTAGATAGACCAGCCAATAAACTGTATGTATAGGGTATTAGTCACGTATGTGCAAATATACAGTGACAAAAAATACCCCCAAGGAGTGGGGCCCAATAAAAAATAATACAAAAAAATCATGTTTTTGTCATCTCTTGAGGAACATGTCATGTGAGCAATTTACCAAAAATCATAATGATTCAAAAAAGTTAATTGCGCATGTTGTGGATGACCCTAAAGGCTTATGAACAAGGGATTATGGTCACAGAGTGAGTTTATTACAAACAACGCGCTCCCAAAGACACGCATACACATATTTCCACATTTCCTGAATGAGGAGCACAAAGCACTGTGAGCGGGTTGACAAGTGGTTGTTTGGCTCCATTTTGAGTGCAGGAGACATTTTGTGCACCATGGCGGGCGCAACCAGAGTTGCCACGTTCCCAACAGGCGGGTTCAACCAGGCTACAAAACCTTGACAGTCATAAGCGGAGAGAACTGTGCTAAAAGAAAGAAATCCCCGCACGTATTTCAAACCACAAAGGCGTATATATGGGCACACATGGTGGTGCAAAGATCCGCAGTACTTCCATACTGTGTGGGAGAAGCATGCAGACAGACAGCGGCCTGTGCACTGACTGCACTGCCTCCATTTTGAGAATGTTCTGCCTGCCTGCCTGTCTGTCTGTCTGTCTGTCTGCCTGCCTGTGTTGTGCAGTAACCTAGCGACTGCGCCATGCTGTCATTTCCTCTGCACTGGAGACAGAGAAATATGATGAAACAGAAGAAACGAGAGGTTCTGTTTACCGGGTGGGGCCCATATTATATAGCCTATAGTCTCCCACCCAGCATGGCAGAGCAGAGCCCGCTGCTGCACCCAAAAACTTTAAAGGCCACTGTTTCCCAAACACTGGGTCGGGAGCCATCTTTGGGTCGCGGACCAATTGTTATGGGTCACGAGTAAATGTCAAAACATTAAAATTATATATATGTTTTTTTTTTTTTATGAATAAAAAAAACAAAGCAATGAATTTTCCAAAGAATTCCAAGAATACATTAAAACACATTTGTTTTAATGATTGATAACACATGTTATAGGAAGTAGTGAGCTTGTAGATCTGCTATTTTCACTAGTTTGGGTCTCGAGCTAAAAAGTTTGGGAACCACTGGTTTACAGAGTGTTGTGGTGTCTGTGTCGGGGCTACGATATAGCCTTAATGAGTGGTAAACGGCCATAGAGTTATAATATATCGTACACGGCCCCTGAACCTTTGTTCCAGCGTTCTAAACTGTCACAGGTTCACCAGGTCATTTATGTAACATCATGACGGATACATTCTTTGATACATTCATGTATATTCATCGCTGGGGGCGGGGAAGGCTCGGCTGGGTGGGGGTGGGTGGTGTGCTGTGCTTATACGCCTACGAAGGCATATGGTGTCATTTGAATGTATGGCGTATTTGCCCCGCCTATACGGCCCCAAAAATACCGTATACGCCCGTCGACATGGGACTTGTTGTGGGTCCAGTGTGGTGGGCTATTGGTTTGAGCCTCTAATCAAGCCATATATATATATATATATATATATATATATATATATATATATATATATATATATATATATATATATATATATATATATATATATATATATATATATATATATATATATATATATAATACAAAATGCATGTCACTGCACGGCTTCAAAATCAAGGAAACCACTTCTTCTTCAAATAAATGACCGATCTTCACCACCACCAAGCACGAGCAAGAAAGGAGTTCGGCGCATGTGTGGTTCTACGTCGTGTTGCATAAAAGCCACGGTGGAGCGCGCACGGCACACTGAACTGCACACCCACCATGCACGAGTACAGTCAGTACTACAGTAGGGCGCGCGTATAGCTCGGCCACGGAATGGGGGGCTCGCCTTGCGCGTGCGTGTGTGCGCGCGCGCGCAAACGCACGTAAACATGCATGCGCGCACCCTCACACACATACTCACGCGCGCACGCATGCACACACACACACACACACACACACACACACACACACACACACACACACACACACACACACACACACACACACACACTCATCTGGTGAATACCCTCGAATAAGAGGGGGCTGCCCTCCTCCTCCTCTCTCTAACCTACTCTATATAGACCACGTGGTTTCCTCTTTGCAAACAAAAAAACGTGAATTTTAGTCGGTTGAGGGGCGGCGTCAAGCACTGAGAGAGAGAGAGAGAGAGAGAGAGAGAGAGAGACATTTCTCCCGACCCGTCCCGACCCCGATCCCGCCATAGTTATTCCCACTCTTCCAGCAGACTCACCGCCGTCAGATCAGATCCACCCCCAGCCCAGTCAGCCCAGTCACAACCCAGTCCGCCCAGTCAGACCCACACCTTCCACCGCCACAGTGCGATACAGTTAGACCAGCAAGGCAGGCTTCTCTTCCCGTCTGCTGGGGACAAGCTGCAAGCAAGCCACGGATCTTTTAATTTCTTATTCTGCTCATCAGCCTCCGAACTTACTGGATTTATTGAAAAAATACATTATTTTTTTTCCTTTCTTCCCCCCCATCGGGCTTTTCTTTTAACAGTTTTTAAATATTGTTTTGGGTTTGCAGTTTTGATTTCGAGGATCAGTCACTTACTTTTCGTTTCGTTTTTTTTTCTTTTTCGTTTATTTTATTTACATTTTTTACATTTATTTTCTCGCTCTGTGGATAATATCTGAAGCGTGATTTTACTAGATCTTGTCTTTGGGGCTTCATAGTGACAACATCTTGTTGCATTTATTAACGAAACCAGGACAGGAAAGTTTGTTCTTTGGCTTTGATTTTCTCCTTCAGTCTTTTTTTTTTTCCTCCTTTCTGGGCTTGGACTAAAAAACACATTTTCATTATTTTTCACCATGAACAAGCTATACATTGGGAACCTGCACGTTGGCGTGACTAACGAGGACTTATGCAAAACCTTTGAGGAACATAACATCCCATTCTCCGGACAATTTCTCATCAAAACAGGCTATGCGTTTGTGGATTGTCCGGACGATCAATGGGCGATGAAGGCTATTGAGGCGATTTCTGGTGAGTGAAGTTGTTGAACAGAACAGAACCGAGGCGAGGCGAGGCGAGCCCCCTCAACCTCCAGCTATACTTTCATTCATTTGGGGGGAAGTAGCCTAACATTCACATGCCGGTGGAGCTGTGTGCTGTAGCCTAGTGCAGGACATGAGCAGGCTATGTGTCCTTCTCAGTCTATGGACAATCAAATGATTATCCCATGATTAATTCAAACGGTATGAATCGGTAGATATGTGTAGAGCTACACGCCCAAGAGAGAGAGTGGGGGAGAGAGAGATCTACTCAACTTTTGCAGGGGGGAGGGACAGAGATAGTGTATAAACGTATAGCACACTGACTGTAAGCAAGCCACGTTAGTGACAAAAACGGTTCAATATTCCTAACATCTATAGCCTACACACGTTCGATTCAAACAGACGTGCCTGGTGCATTTGCAACTGTATAATGCAGATTAATCCCTGTCTATAGAATGGGCACATAAAGTGTTATTGCTGCTAATCGAATCAGCCCCACACTGTCTTTAGGTGGAGAGAAGGCTTTGCAAGCAACCCAGTGATGTATGAATCTCGGTACCCCTCCCCCTTTCAACCGGCAGTCCACTATGACAAAGATATACGTTATGGATATAAATATAGATATTTCACACTGTACAGTTTACAAAAGCCAGGCCTCCTCGACCCCCGAAGCACGCAGGTCACAAGCTTTATAATAAGACACCCCACCCCCAGTAGGCCTACATTTCCACCGTGTGAATAATGTGTTGGTGGTGTAGCTACTTTCCTGATTTCACACACATGCTACATGTGATGTGTGTGCTCCTACACACAGAGACAAGGTCGCCATGCTGGCCTCCTCTAGCTGCTTTCTGCTTTCAGGATCCCAAGGCTTTCACTCTAACAAGCACTCAACACACACATCTCACAGCTCCTCCATGACGAGTGGTTTACAAATAATTTATAAGTGTTTACAATAAACATAGGTCAACGTTATAACAAAGTCGATATGGCATGCAAGTTGGAAAGATAGGCTATTTGGTATAACTGTTGCAGATATGGCACATGAGCTGTTGTAGGGATGGGTGTATGCTATTTTCAGGAGTTTGTTGCCCAGTTTGGTTACTTTTTTCCCCCAGTTAGGCCTCCCTGGACTGGATTCGGCTAATCTATAGTGTTTTGGTCTGCTTTTATTCCCATGTCTCTTCATGGTTAAACAGTGTATTTATACACGACAAAGTTAAAGATATGATCCTCAACAGTTAATCGATATGAGAATTCAAAAACAAATAGCCTATACCTTCAGCTTGAGGGCCTTTAGCTGGTGAATAGTTATAACATAGTTATAGCATGTATATGCTATGTAATAGCATAACAGTCTGATGAATGTCTCTTTTGTTTTTGCCCATTTTATTTATTTATTTAAAATTATTTTCAGGTAAAGTGGAGCTCCACGGGAAACGCATTGAAGTTGAGCACTCGGTTCCCAAGAAGCAAAGGTACTTAAACCCCTCCAACCACCCCTATGTAGGCTAGTTGTTGCATCTCAATAATCTATCGACCCTCCACGTATGGAGCTAATAGAGCAATGAATGTTTCACTGTGCAAATATATCACACATTAAAAATCCTCAGTGTTGTTAACACTGAGCTATACTGTATAATGTGTGGATCGTGTCCTGTTGGTGCTTTAACGTTTTATTCGAAATAGTTTGGGATTCCAGTGTTGCTGGTCTCTCTCTCTCTCTCTCTCTCTCTCTCTCTCTCTCTCTCTCTCTCTCTTTGTGTGTGTGTGTGTGTGTGTGTGTGTGTGTGTGTGTGTGTGTGTGTGTGTGTGTGTGTGTGTGGCCCTCAACTTTTGTCGACTCCAAAGTGTGCTGAGTTGTGTCACAAATGGCACGTCACGTGCCTTTTGATACTGCTTGTATAGCTTTCAGCTTTCCTCGTATTATAAGGCCTAATCACAAAATACATTTTTTTCATCCATTTGCCAAGGAGATATGGGCCTTAATAATGTTCATTGTAACTTATGCACATGATTAGCACATGCTAAATGTGCAGGCCTGTAAGTCCCCATTATGTCCCTTATCCTTGCTGCCTTTTTTTAAATTTTATTTGTTTGTTTGTTTCTGTGATTTGAAAATCTCCACGTTCTTTAACATCGTGGGGTTTCATAGTTGCGTTGAAACAACAATACAAATTGTGTGATTTTGATAGGAGTATCTGTGTGGTCTAAAACTACCAGTAGGCCTAGCTAGTAGCTACGTTTACATTTTGTTAAGACACGTTGCGTTTCCATTCTACCGCTCCTGACTCCATTGCATGTGTTTGGTCTATTGTTGGATTATGAACGTATATATGTATTTATATATATATTTTTTAAATGAACACTGATCCTAATGTGGTATTTCAATTAATTGTATATAGGCCTATTTTTCTCTTGCTTTGGTTAAATATATGTGGTCGCAATGTAAACCTGGTAGTGGTGTCATCTGAAATGTTGAGATAAAACACACGAGTTTCAAATCTTCAAGCAATTGATTGTAAAAGGCCAGGAGTGTATTTAATTTAATTTAATTTGAATTATTATTTTTATCATTATCATCTTAGACTACGTTTTTAAATAAACAAATAAGCCTATTGTGGTTATATAATTATAGCCATTATTTATATATATCAGGATACCAATAATCGTAGAATAGCCTACACTGGGGGCCTCATGTATAAATATCAGGCCTACATTATAGCCTAACACTTGCTTATATGAGATTGCATCTATCGTGTTATGTAGGGCTACTCTTTTCCAACGTCATGTTGATTGACGAGGTAATTGAGGCTTCAGAGGGTGACTTTTTTGTCCAATTTAATTTGAGCCACGAGAGTGAAGGAGTAGGCCTACCTCATCGACACAGTCCTATAGCTCGGTGGTTCTCAACCTTTTCAGGCAGCGACCCCCAAAATAATCAAATTTGAACTGGGGACGCCCCACCCCCACAAATAATCATTTTGAACTGGGGACCCCCCCACCCTGACAAGCACTTGGAATTGTATGAGTTGAGGCTTAGATTTTTATTTGACTTGGTTCCACAGATAAATATTGTGAAAATAGCTGATAAGCTCACAACGAGCTTGTAGATCTGCCTCTGTTTGCTTCTTCCTTGTATCATTTGGCAATTTGGCCAATGCTTGACCAGTTTGTTGATTACTTCTGATGCGGTAGGTAATGGTCTTCTTTCTTTCTTTTTTGGAAGTATTAAAGGTCTTAAAAGTCCTTAAATTGTCGCTTAACTATCATCTGGAGACACCCCCCCACCCCTCCCAAAGAAACACAATCATGTTGTGTGTGTGTGTGTGTGGGGGGGGGGGGGTTCCTGACCCACAGGTTGAGAACCACTGCTATCTCTGTTGTTCACTTCTAAAGGTAGTTAGACCTGATCTGTTTCAGTCTCAACCTATGGAAAAGCATCCATGTCTTTAACCTTTGGCACAGATACGAGGGGGAGTCAGTCTTGTGCACACGTCTCCATTATGCCGCCATTGGGGCACAACATGCGTGTCCGCCATAGTAGCCTAATAGTGATCAACGTAAAGGCTGAAATGAACACGTATTCCCTCCATACGAACTCGTGTTTTGCCTTTGAATAATTCGCAGTATATCGTGGATTACAGTCATTACGCAGTAGTGGGGATTTAAATGAATTTGACCATATATGTGGATAAAAAGTGGTTAATTTTCAGGCTTCCTCGCTGCGTCAACGCCGAGCGAGAAATAATGCGCTGTCAGTGATTGTTGTGTGACGTGTGCCTTAATAATGCCCAGTATGCAAATTA
>NC_137615.1:9704270-9709270 GCF_963280865.1 Gymnoscopelus braueri
TAACCATCTATAACTTAATCAGCTTAAGAAGTTCTGCCCATTACCACACTCTTAGCAGATACTCTGTCTCTCTTGTTGTCATTCCAGGTGTGTGTGTGTGTGTGTGTGTGTGTGTGTGTGTGTGTGTGTGTGTGTGTGTGTGTGTGTGTGTGTGTGTGTGTGTGTGTGTGTGTGTGTGTGTGTGTGTGTGTGTGTGTGTGTGTGTGTGTGTGTAGCTTTGATAGCGTTATTGTCACATTACAGGTTTACAGGTGTAAACAAATGGGGGGAAAAGCAAGCTCCATCGTTTTTGTTTGAATTTCTGAACACATCCTTTGAAATGCATAGTAAAAAAGGACATTATTTTGAAAACTTGCCCAAAATAGGAACACCAGGGTTAATGTGGTTAATTGTTTACTTTGCACTCTACGTATGTGACCATTTGCCCTGCCATTTGCACAAAGAAAACAAAAACAAGCAGTTGGTTGAGCTGTGGTGACAACCTGTGTCCGGAGTCAATTACAGGGTACAGTTCTAATTAGTGGAGCCTTTCAATTTACTGTGAGACTGTAATTAGCAATAATGGTGTCTCTACTGCCCCCAGCAGGCTGATAGGGGAATGTGGGGGGTCTGCCCATGTGAACAAGCTGTTCATTCCAACACAACACCAGCACTGGCTTGTTATCGGGTTTGACATTTGTAGAATTGTGGTTACAGTCTGTCTGTGTGCATCGATCATAACAACTTTCATCCTGGCATCATAAGTT
The DNA here is from genome assembly GCF_963280865.1 of Gymnoscopelus braueri. Lineage (NCBI taxonomy): Eukaryota > Metazoa > Chordata > Actinopteri > Myctophiformes > Myctophidae > Gymnoscopelus > Gymnoscopelus braueri. The sequence goes on from NC_137615.1 coordinate 9,705,017, forward strand.
TTGTGGGCATGTCATAATTGTTTTTATAGGTGAAAAATAAGTAAATATATATATTTTTAAAAGATTGGCAACCTTTTTCTATTTGATGTAGGAAGAGTATATATAGGGTTAAAGTGATTAAAGAATCACCATCATCTTTCACACTCCCTCCCTCCCTCCCTCCCTCCCATGGTGGTAGGCTGTAACAAAAGGTTGTTGGTTCAACCCCCCACACCTGCAGTGAGCTAGCATCTGGACAGGCTCTCCATTATTATCTCTTTGCAACATCCACCCCTCTTCTCTTCTCTTCTCTTCTCTTCTCTTCTCTTCTCTTCTCTTCTCTTCTCTTCTCTTCTCTTCTCTTCTCTTCTCTTCTCTTCTCTTCTCTTCTCTTCTCTTCTCTTCTCTTCTCTTCTCTTCTCTTCTCTTCTCTTTCTCCACTCTTTATTTGACTTCATGTCTCTGTACTCCCTCTCCGATTGGCTCAGAATGCTTAACAGGAAATATAGGAGACTAGTGATTGTGACTTCCTCCACATATTCCATTTCCTGTTACACTTTCACCTCCATAGGAGCCACACATGTTAAGAGAGAGAGAGAGAGAGAGAGAGAGAGAGAGAGAGAGAGAGAGAGAGAGAGAGAGAGAGAGAGAGAGAAGCGGGTCAATGAAAGAGTGTGTGTGTGTGTGTGTGTGTGTGTGTGTAGGCGCACGTGTGTATGCGCGAGTGTGCGTGCTTGCGTACGTGTTTGTGTTCTTTGCTTTTATATTTTCTCCCATTTCGAGAAGTTATACGTGCTTGTGAGCATTCACTGGGTCTTTGTTTCATGCATAGTCTGGTAGGTAGCCTACATGTGTACACGTATAAGTGTCTGTCTGTGCGCATGTGTCTAGTTTTAGGGTAGCACTCCACCGACTTTCCTTTACACACACGCACACGCACACACACACACACACACACACACACACACACACACACACACACACACACACACACACACACACACACACACACACACACACACACACACACACCCCCGTGATGTCCCAAGACTTCCCTTGTCTGCTCTAAAGAGATCTGACCCTTAACCTGTGACCTTATAGGATCAAAACTCCTTTCTCTGCTCTGCTCTGCACTCCTTCCTTCCTTTCTTTCCTTTCTTTTTATTTCTATGGTTGCTCCTCCATTGTTCTGTGTGTGGAGGCTTTCTAGAACATTTCACATTCCACTTCAGACTGTTTCCATCTCAGGAGACATCTTCCTCTGCATCAGTGTTGGTTTTGACAGCAAATATTGATTTAGTTTTAGTCACAGTCTTTTGAATAAAAATTTGTTTTAGTCATATTTTAGTGATCTGAAATGTTTTACTTTTAGTCTAGTTTCAGTCGACTAAATATCATAAGACTTTAGTCAACTAAATCTACAGTTGATTTAGTCGACTAAAATGTATTTTGGTGGTGCGTTGATGGCGTCGTAATGGCTGATTTTACACTTGGTTGCATGCTGAAAATAGCAGATCTACAAGCTCACAACGCGTCGCAGAGCGACACGTTGTGAGCTTTTAGATCTGCTATTTTCAGTGCACAACACCCGAGCGCAACAAAACATAAAATAACTTTTAGTTCCACTGGATCTCTTCTCCACTAGATCCCTCACTAACATTTTAGTCTAGTTTTTATTTGTTGACGAAATCGTCAATATATTTAGTCTTAGTTTTAGTCATCGTAGCTTAGTTTTTATTGAGTTTCCGTCAGTGAAAAAAGGTATTCGACGTACATTTTTTGTCATAGTTTTAGTTGTTGTGTTGTGTTGTGTGTATTTGTTGTTATTGTTGCAAACATTTTGTGGAATCTGTGTGATTCCAGTGTAGGATTCTGACCTGTGGATGAAAGTACTCCGTGTGTCATCACTTCAGTGGTTTCAAAACCTTTGGACCCCACCCTGAGAACCACTGGCTTAGATCATAGATGGACCGTTCTGTTTCAACTCTGAATTCGATCAGTGAACATATCCACCAACATCAAAACACCTTTCGGGTCTCCAATCCTTTTTTCCCCCTTTTTTTTGGAGTCCCCAACCTCTTTTGCACCAAGGACCACTTTCACGTAGTTAACATTTCCACGGACCATCAGGTTGGAGTGGGGGTGGGGCGTGGTTAAGGGTGGGGAGGGGGTGTTGCGACGGTTGCCGTTTGAAATAACCTATTAAATATGCAGGCCTATTAATTATTAACCCAGAATGTATATCAAATTGATCTCTCTTTATACTTTGTTCTTATCTGACTTATTTTTTTCTTTCTTTCTATTCTTATGACTATAACCGCAAATCATTGTAGTTCAAATATTCTCACTGGGTTGTAAAAAAATGATTCACTTGTTTGTAAAAGATATATAAAAATAAACATAAATAAAATACATTATTTATGAGGCTTACATTACGGCTGAACGTTCAATCAGTTTACACCCGCCAGAGCAACAGCTGATAAATTATTAATTTATCCTATTCTACCCTATCCTATCCTATGGTATCCTATCCTATCCTATGCTGTTCTGTCCTATCCTAACGCATTGTACAAAGGGACCTATAAGGTCCATTTGGTTCCATTTGTTGTCTCGTATACAAATGGATAAAACTCTGAGAATTCTACTTGGTACACCTCGACAAAGGCATGTTGGAAACATACTGGCAAACATGTCTGACCGATGTAGCACTGGGTGGGATGAGGGGACGTACAGGCGGACCACCCCAAACAGGTAGAAGAAAGAGATGTTGAAAAAAATAAAAATAAAAGAACAACAGATCAGTGAAAGAGCGGGTAAACGTGTGTGACACATGTTGCTTTGTCGTTGTCCACGCATCCATCCACCCATCCACCCATCCATCCATCCACCCATCCATCCATCCACCCATCCACCCATCCACCCATCCACCCATCCACGTCTTCTGTGCCCGCCCATTCTTAACCTGTTGCCATGGCATCGGCCAATGGGGGCCGCAAGTTGGCGGGAGGCAACGGTATAGGGGTCAAACAAGTTCATTAATGGCGGCTTGATGGGGGCAGGGGATGTGTGTGTGTGTGTGTGTGTGTGTGTGTGTGTGTGTGTGTGTGTGTGTGTGTGTGTGTGTGTGTGTGTGTGTGTGTGTGTGTGTGTGTGTGTGTGTGTGTGTGTGTGTGTGTAAGTATGTACGTATGCATGCGTGTGCGTGTGTGTGTGTGTGTGTGTGTGTGTGTGTGTGTGTGTGGGGTTGACCAGGGTGATGGTTGTGGAATGGAGTTGGATGGTGGGGGTTGATGTATCGATAAGAGACAGCGAAGGGGGGGGCGATATGTGTGTGTGTGTGTGCGTGTGTGTGTGTGTGTGTGTGTGTGTGTGTGTGTGTGTGTGTGTGTGTGTGTGTGTGTGTGTGCGCGTGTGTGTGTGTGTGTGTGTGTGTGAGACGGCTGGGGTTTAGAACATGGCGGTGTCAGGTATGCAGTGTTTGTGTTGGTTCTGATCATGGACCGGTGGGTTTGTCCAGAGTTTAGTATCTTCAGGGGTGTTGGGTTTGCGTATCTGGTATCTGGAACACAAAAAGGCTCCTATTCAGTCGTACCCAAAGCTCCTCGGGGGGAGGTTTGGGCGGGGATTGTTAAAGGGTCCTGGCCTGGGGGGGTTGGGTTTGGTGAGGGGGGTTGGTGGTCGGGGTCCATTGTTGGGGGTCAGGTGGTTGTTGTTAAACGGGCTCCTGTTAGACTCTGCTAGTGGCACCTTTTAAACACGTAAGCGAACATGATGAGGATGAATGTATGCTAACTGCTACTACTTAACCTAACACTCACACTCTGACACACACACACACACACACACGCACGCACACACACACACACACACACACACACACACACACACACACACACACACACACACACACACACACACACACACACACACACACACACACACACACACACACACACACACACACACACTACTGCCATCCCACTCTAGTCAGTAGCCATCCCATCCCCCTCTCTGTGTGTGGTTGGTGGGTGGTGAAGCCAGACGCCATTCCAGTTGCTGTTGATTCAGTGGTTTTTCTACAACTGGAGTTCAAGCGCCAAAATGTCTGCCCATGGCTGGACTTTTTTCAGACTAATTAATCAGTTAATTATTGTTAAGTTGTACAGGAAGTGGCCGTTGGAGCTGAGATATAATAAGTGTAACACAAAAGGTCCCGCCTTGCTCTGTTCGTACAATGAAGCTTTGATCTTTGACCTCTTCCGTTGGTCCCTTGTA
>NC_137615.1:9714270-9726770 GCF_963280865.1 Gymnoscopelus braueri
CTGTATGAGACAGGGACAAAAACAGAAAGTAGTTGATTGTCATTGTGGTCAAGTGTATCAGTATGTGCTTATGCAGATGAGAGTGATGTATGCACTGGGTCAATCAGATAAAGGTCAGTCCCATAATCATAATCATAATTCATAACACTGTCCATATCTTTATCTCTCATATCATTTCTCTCTATTCTTTGTGTCGTATGGGACATGAGAACCATCGCATGTAGTCTATAGGAACAGTCCGCACTCACAAGATAATCTTTGAATTTGCTTCATTTACCGCAGCAGCGGTCTCTGCCAAACGGGCGCGTTTCGGCTACTCAGGCCTTCAAACACAGATGAAGGCCCGAGTAGCCGAAACGCGTCCATTTGTCAGAGACCGCTGCTGCGGTAAATAAAAAACGAATGAAAAGAAAAGTGATCTTGTGAGTGCGGACTGTTCCTATAGACTGTTTGCTGAGAGTCTGCACCCGTCTGTCCTTCTCTTTATCCACTGGCAGTAGAGCACGCTCAGCTCGGGACTTCTGTCCCGTAGTATTTGAACCATCACATGGGGTAGAACATCTTCCAGAAATGACTCTCTATCCTGCACAAATAATTCATAATAATAATAATAATAATTATTACTGTAACGGAGAGGTCCTCTGTTACTTATGTTTGAGATAACCCTCATGTATTGAATGATATTTGCACAGCACATTTGCACTTTTAGTATTTTGCACAGTTCACCTTGCAGTGCAATATGTTTGTAGTGTGAGGTTTTATTGTTGAGGTTGATTGAATGCACAACAGTACCTGTTTGTCGCCAGCATGATTGGGCTGGACCATATCAGGATAACGGAGGGGGGTTATGATGTGATGTGTGTTTGCAATTGCTATTAATGTTGAAGTCGAATCATTATTGGTGTAGTTTATGGAGTTTTAATAGATGTTATGAGAGTTAATGTTATCTGTATTTATGTATGTGTATTATTCGGTAATGTACCCCTTGACGTGGTTGAGTCCAAACTAATTGCCTCCAGCTGAGTATAAAGTGCTGCCAGCCACGAGCACACTCAGTTTGTGGTAGGATGAGAGCATGACACCACCATGTCATTTGTGTGGAGAGCGTCCATGTATTTTTGTATTGTCTGTGAAACAATCAGAATAAAAATACACCTTTTTGGTTGCACCCTATCAAGGCCTCTGTACTAACTCCAACCGCTAAAGCGGGCATTCTCACAATTATAATAATTATAATAATAATAATCTCCTTCATCACAGCTGGGAGACTATGTGTTGTCCTACAGCTCCTGTTTAATCAAATTAAATATGTCTTTATTGTTCAAGATTTCTAGTTGGCCCGGATCCAAACAAACCTTCTAAAAAAAAATGAAATGTACTGTACTTTCTTGGTAGCAAATATGGAAGGTAACACACATTCTGTTTGTCCTTCAATGAACTATAAACACTCAAATATTAATGGTGAGGTGAAACCATGTTAACCAAACATTTAAATATGGACTTGTTCCTTTGACTGCGCTTCCAAACAGAATGATCGCCATCTAGTGGGTATTTTGGGAAACTACTTAGAGAGACTCTCAAACACTACTACTGTCAGTGGCATACCAATGTTGTTGATGAGTGGACATCATTTGTTTTGTTCAGTGATGGAAGAAGTACTCACATGTTTTACTTTAGTAAAAGTGCCAATACTGCAATGTAGATATACTTTGTTACAAGTAGAAGTCCCATATTAAAAATTTACTTGAGTATAAGTACAAAAGTAGTGGGCATCAAAATATATTTAAAGCACCCAAAGTAAAAGTAGTCATTGTGCAAAACGTCCCATTTCACAGGTTCATAATGCATCTTTTGAAAATAGTAGATTTACAAGTTCACAATGTGTCACATTGCGACACATTGTGAGCGTGTAGTTTAAAATGGCCGAAATGTATATAGGGATATACAACTAGTAACTAAAGCTGTCAAATAATTGTAGTGGAGTAAAAAGTACAATATTACATCTGAGAAGATTAGTAAAAGTATTGAAAATTGGAAATACTGCAGAAAGTACATCCTAGTAGTCCATGTGCAAGTCAAGTGCACCAGAATCCATGCAGGAGTCACTAGTCAAATGTCAGTAACAGACAGTGTAGGAGGTCTTAAGTTCCCATATGTAGCCTGATGGCCACAGGCATAAAGGACTGGCCAATGTGCTTTGTGGTGTGTGTGTGTGTGTGTGTGTGTGTGTGTGTGTGTGTGTGTGCGTGTGCGTGTGCGTGTGCGTGTGCGTGTGCGTGTGCGTGTGCGTGTGCATGTGCACGTGCCATGCACGTGTGCATGTGTGTGTGTGGAGGAGGAAGAGTGCTGTGGTACTGTTGACAGACGATAGCAGAGTGACCAGTCCATTGCTGGGGTGATGGGGGTCCCTGATCATCGTCTGGGCCTCCCCTATACTCCTCTGGGTGTAGAGGTCCTGCATAGCAGCTCAGTTCTGATGATGCGCTGCTGTCATCAGCCTCTGTAGAGCCTTGCAGTCATTATGGGTAAAGCATCTACAGGTGCTGCAGACAGTCAGGATACTACAATCGTATACAGTATGTAATCAAACTGTCTGTTCACAGGGCCATCCAGAAGCTCAACGGTTACCAGTTTGAGAACAACGCACTGCGCGTCTCCTACATCCCAGACGAGACCTCTGAGCTGGAAGGAGACCGGCGGGGGCCAGACAATGGCCGTCGCCCAGGTTACGGTCCCCGTGGCCCCCGTGGGGGGTCCCCCGGTTCTGGAATGCCCCAGAAACACCAGCATGCCGACATCCCCCTGAGGCTGTTGGTACCCACGCAGTATGTGGGTGCCATCATCGGCAAGGAGGGCGCGACCATCCGCAACATCACCAAACAGACTCAGAGCAAGTGAGTGGTCGGTGCCTGTGTGTGTGCGTGCGTGCGTGTGTGCGTACGTGCATGCACGCACTCACTGTGTCTGTGGATCGCCATATGTTGTGATAATTGAACCTGAAGTGACTCAGAACTCTGGTTTCTGATTGTTTCGTTGTAGGATCGACGTGCACCGTAAAGAGAACGCAGGCGCGGCCGAGAAGCCAATCAGCATCCACTCCACCCCCGAGGGCTGTTCCTCCGCCTGCCGCATGATCCTGGAAATCATGCAGCAGGAGGCTAAAGACACCAAGACGTAGGCTTAAAGCGTGTTACAGTCATGTTACATAAGACGTCATACAGCTGTGAGCTTGTTAGATTGGCTATTTTGGGTGTGTGCCACTGGCACATCTGTACGTATAAATCAGGCTTGAAAGTGACATGGCATTATATCCGCTGACACATTCTCTTTTAAACCACATATGTGGTTTGCCAGGCACATTTGATGGGAAAAACAGGAAGTAAAATTTGCTATAGGGGGGCTTTAATGTCTCTGGATACACCAGAGTTTTGAAATATTCATTCGTTTTAGTTTTCAGTTTGGTGTTTGTTATCAGTTTAGTTGTAGTTAGTTTTGCAAGTGCATAAATACTTTTAGTTTTAGGAACTGGCTAGTTCTACTTTAGTTTTATTGTTTTGTTTTAGACATCAGACATTATGTGGAATTCTATTTCAAACTGACTGGTCCATTCCCATTTCAACAGTTACTCATGTTAGATGTGTGTTTGTGTTCCAGCGCAGAGGAGGTCCCTCTGAAGATTCTGGCTCACAACAACTTTGTCGGTCGTCTTATCGGGAAGGAGGGACGCAACCTGAAAAAAGTGGAACAGGACACAGACACAAAGATTACCATCTCCCCGTAAGACACGCACGCACGCACGCACGCACGCACGCACGCACGCACGCACGCACGCACGCACGCACGCACGCACGCACGCACACAAGCACATACTCACTCAATGTATTGTTCAAGAACACTTCGATATGATGCCCAGAATGTACCGGGAAACTTCTGGCTCCTAGGTGGCCTCTCTACCTACAATTTGAATTACAATTTACAATGTAGACATTTAGCATACAGTCTATCAAGAGCAACTTTAATAAATAAGGTAAATAATCACATAAATAGAATGCAGAGAGGAGAAAAGTGTAGTCGGTGCCATTAGGATACCAGGTAAATAATGAACTTAACAACAAACATCTAAATAACATTCTGTACCTCCTGAGCTTCTGCTGCTTTGTACAAGTAGTAATATTAATCACTTAAAGTTTAAGTGATTAATTCTTAAACAAAGGGTGTAAGTCTTAAACCCTTCGTATGACAAATAGTGAAAATGTCTGAATTACAAGCTCACAACGTGTCACAATATATGCAATGGGTTGTGAGCTTGTAGATCTCATATTGTTTGCTATTTAAAAACAAATGTTAACCTATAATGACATGTCCAAAATAGGTTGAAAGTGATTAAGTGTCTATAGGCCACTTCCAATCCATAGAGACCAATTATTTGTTTACAAACATTGAGACTGGACGCACAGGTGACTGTTTCATGTAATCAATTCCCAACAGATCCCCAAACCTGCTGTTTTGGGGAGCGCTGAACCAAGGATTATATATTTCAAGAGCGAGAGATCACAGTAAAAATCCTAAGCATTCTTCCTCCACACTGGGAGAAAAAACAGCATCTGAAAGTTTGATGGGATGCATTTTTTACACGTGAGGCAGTGACCACTTTTACATTGCATCCTATGAGCGGTGCATGGGGTTCCTTTGCTGACGACCTGCGTGCGCATACTGGTTCGTATCAGCGTGACGTCGTCTGTTAAGGCGTCTATTGCCACTTCTGCTATTGCCGGCAGCAGTAGTCTCTAATCGAAGTAATCTGAGGTCCGTTCCAACTGGTAACCGTTTTGTGTGGTGATTTGCTGTGTCCAGACTCCAGGACCTGACCCTCTACAACCCAGAGAGAACCATCACAGTGAAGGGGGAGATCGCAGCCTGCTGTCTGGCTGAGGTGGAGGTCATGAAGAAAGTCAGGGAAGCCTATGATAACGACATCGCTGCTATGAATGTGAGTTTGCCAACACAACACATGCACGTACACACGCAACACACATACCGGTACACACTCAAACGCACGCACGCGCACACACGCACGCGCACACACGCACGCACGCACACACACACACACACACACACACACACACACACACACACACACACACACACACACACACACACACACACACACACACACACACACACACACACACACACACACATTCCTAACAAAGGATTCTGTCTCTTCTCCAGCAACAGACTCACCTGATCCCAGGTCTGAATCTGGGCGCTCTGGGTCTCTTCCCTCCCTCCTCTTCCATGCCCCCTCCCCCACCAGGAAACTCCAACCCTGGCGCCCCCTATGGCTCCTTCGGTGTAAGTGGATATTGCGTGACATTATGAACATTACATGGATGACAGGTATTTTATTATTATGTTAGTAGATTAATACTATTACAAAAATACTTCTAATCAGTGTATCTAGATTGGAAAACATTTGTACGAAATGATGAGCTATGTTAAAAAGTTCTCAAAATGTCCCAAATATTATATGTGAATTAGTGCCGCCATTATCGAAACATCTATTTTCAATATAAATCAGCCAATATTGCACTTAGCTGAACAAATTGTCTATACATGTTTTGAGGGTCAAAGATCAAAATTAAACCATTCTTAAAGTGATCACATGTACAGTACCTGTGGCATGCTGGTGTCTAAATGAGTGCTGCCATTACAATATATTTATACCAATTATTATAATAACTTTTTTAGCCATCTCCTGTCTCCTGTCATTGAGAGGTGTCTTCTAACACCTCTCAATTACTTCCAACCGAACTGCTCTGGGAAACTACTTGGGAGCCAATCAAAGTTGAGAATGACTTCCAACACAACTTTTTTCGGTCCGTCTTTCAGCAGCGAGCAAGGGCTCAACTTGTTCAGTTAGATGCAATATTCGCTGATTTAGTGAGAATAGATGTTTCGATAATGGCGGCAATGATTTGCATATAAATGGTGTATTCTAACATAATTCATCATTTTGTAGATTTTTTTTCCAATCTAGAAACACTGATTAGAAGTATATATTCAGGGGGTGCATGACACCCCCCCCCCCCCCCCCGTTCTTCCCACTAGACTAATGGTCACACAGCATCTTAACCATAATATGCAGAGTGTCAGATTAAGTAGGAAAGAGGATAAGATAAAGGCCCAGCCTCAACAACTATTGTCGAGGTGCTCCATCTCTTAAGCAACATGAATAATTCACCTTTGCAAAGCATTACCAGCCAAAAGACGTGTGTGCGTGTCTCCAGGCTCCAGAACAAGAGACAGTTCATGTGTACATCCCAGCCCAGGCAGTGGGGGCCATCATCGGTAAGAAAGGACAGCATATCAAACAGCTGAGTCGCTTCGCCGGGGCTTCCATCAAGGTCTGTACTGAACACGCAACAGCTGTTACGTTTTGTAGCCGTGCATTGCATTGCACACACATTACTGCACATCTTACTGAACGCATGTACATGTGCTCAATTTATCACTTAATATATTTACTGAACACGTGTCTAAGAATGCTACTGAACATTTTGCTCACGTAAACATAATGAACATAATGAACACGTAAAGCAAAGTAAAAACAACAGCAGGTGTTGGATGATTATTTATGTTCTTGTGTGATGTTAATCTCTCCCCTCCCCTCCCCTCCCCACTCTCCTCCCCTCTCCAGATTGCTCCTGCCGAGGCTCCAGACTCTAAGATGAGGATGGTTATAGTTTCAGGACCACCTGAGGCACAGTTCAAGGTATCAACTGGGGCCACCACTTAATTTTTACCTTTTTGACCTTCAGATCATAGCTCATGACCTCCTATGTTTTATTACAGATTTCATTTGAATTAATTTCCATCACTTACAAAACAGCACCTATGTATAATGTAAATGATAAAAGCGACGCGTTGTGAGCTTGTGTATAGGTATAAAGTGGTTAATGCATGTTTTGTAATAATAATACAAATCTATCTAGTAACTAGTAACTTAAGTTTCCTCCGCCATCGGTGTGTGAATGGGTGAATGTAATGCACAATCTATGTAAAGAGCTTTGGATAAAAGCGCTATATAAATGCACCATTATCCATTTTTACCATTTAGTGGAGTAAAAAGTACAATATTTGCCTCCGAGATGTAGTGGAGTAAAGTATTAAAACAATGGAAATACTCAAGTAAACATACCTCACAATTGTACTTCAGTACAGTACTTGATTAAATGTACTTAGTTACTTTCCACGACTGCAACAGACTACAAACCAAACACCCGAATGCTGATGTATAACACCAGAATGCTGATGGATAGATGTACATAACCGTACATTCTATTAAACTGATGATGAATTCTATAAAACTGATTCCCCCGATACCCCCCAATTGCACATCCCCGACTACAGCTAAAGAGTTTTTGCTGCTAAAGTTCCTTTTACAGAAGGTTAAAGTATGGGTTTTGCCTATACCTGTTAATCTATATATTTGCATCTTATCTTGTTTTTTTGTCAATTAAAATGCAGTATTATTTTGTTGTATATTTTATTGCTGTTGTTAGCACAGTTTTGTGGAACATAGTTTTGTGGTACTTGCCACACCAACATGTTGCTGTACCTGTAAGCGTGAGTGACAAATAAACCCTCTTGATTCTTGATTCAATCAAAACCACACAGAAACTACTAATGGCTATTGCTTGTTTAACCATGGTGAAACTTTGTCTCCCTCTACAGGCTCAGGGCAGAATCTACGGCAAGCTTAAGGAGGAGAACTTCTTTGGGCCAAAGGAAGAAGTCAAACTGGAAACACACATCAAAGTGGCTGCTGCCGCTGCTGGCAGGGTAATTGGCAAAGGAGGCAAGACGGTGAGTCATGGTTCAAATTATCCTTTGACCAATTTCAACCTGGCGTATTTTGAGGTTGTCATTATAGGCGAAAATGTTTAAAAATTCTGTATAGCAGATCTGCAAGGTCACAGCGCATCGCGATGTGAAGAGGGAGCTTTTAGATCTGTTCCTATAGCTGTTTGACATGACACTATAACCCTGGTAGGATACAGAACATAGTCATATTTGTTGTCCCTGTATGCAGAAACACAAGATCACGGTTTACTTCTAAAAGTAAAGAAAGGCAAGTGATTGAGTTAGCCGTGCTTTTTTTTCTGTTAACTCCTGCAGTATACAGTAGGAAGGAAGACAGTATGTCAACCAAGCTGTAGAAAGATACAGACAAAAATACATGGTAATCTTAATTGAAAAAAGGACCGGAAAACAGGAGGCAGAAAACGGAACTGTAACTTGAATGTATTGTTAACCAGAATTGAAGCATCAAGACAGTTGGTGCTCAATAAGAACAGATCAGTTATAGATGATGTCTGTTAAATTTCTGACCATGGTCTGCAATTTTCTGAAAAATCATGAACATTTGTGAAAATATTTTAATACATATATTTTAAAGCGAACATGTTTAACTCAAATCCTTGCTTCTGCCTTTTCAAAATAAGTATGTATATAATATGCAATTTATTTAAGAAATGTAAGAATTTCTTTATTTTTAGAGGTATTAAAAAGGTCTTAAAAGGTTTTAAATGTGTACTTTAGAAGTGTGCAGATACCCTGCCTGTACTAAAGGGAGTTGACAGTAAGCCTTTACAGCTGTAGCGACTGTAGAGAGGCAGGTGTCCTATATCCTGTGTCCGTGTGTTACCAGGTGAATGAGCTTCAGAACCTGACTGCTGCTGAGGTGGTGGTCCCCCGGGAGCAGACCCCCGATGAAAACGACCAGGTCATCGTCAAGATTATCGGACACTTCTACGCCAGTCAGGTACATCCCTGCACAGTACACCTCGTAAACGACCTTGCACATTCATGTATACCGCTCCATCCAGGTACATACACCTCATAAATAGATAGATAGATGGATAGATGGATAGGTGGATAGATACAAAACATTACTTCAGTAGACATAGAATGCAGTGAAAAACTATAAGTTATAAGAATTAAAAAATCCTTAGTAAAAAGCACAACACAGTTGTGAAAAAAAATGACCTCACGCCTTTACATAGACCTCAAGCCGGGTACACACACCTCGTTTTTATTTGATTATTTATTACTACATCGTGATGTCACATTTGAGTAGACATCGGCCATCCCTAAAGAACACATGAATAGACGGACAGAGCGGCGACAGCAACACATGGAACCAGAGATTAGATGTAATGCAAACGAGGGATTCTTAACTTAAAGCATTCTGCCCCCTTGTCCTTCTGATGTCCAGTTGGCCCAGAGGAAGATCCGGGACATCCTGACCCAGGTGAAACAGCAGCAGAAAGGGGGAATGAGAGACGGCGGAATGAGAGACGGCGGAATGAGAGACGGCGGGAGAGACGGCGGAATGAGAGACGGCGGGAGAGACGGCGGAATGAGAGACGGCGGGAGAGACGGCGGAATGAGAGACGGGGGAATGAGAGAAGGGGGATCCGGGCCCCACCCCCAGGGCCTCACAGAGATGGGAGGCACCCCGCGTGAGGGAGTGACTCAGGAGCCACGCAGGAAGTGAGGGGTCCCCCTCCAGCCCACCCTGAAGGACGTGGGCCCCCCCTGCCTGACGGACAGACAGACAAACAGACAGACCCATGGACGGACGAAAGACGGACGGAAACAGGAGAACGACACACGGACCCAGCGATTAGACAGGAAGTGATGTAAAAGAGGGAGGGATTATGCCCACTAGCCAGAGAGAAAGAGAAGATGTTTTAGAGAGAGTGATAAGGAATTAAAAATAAGAAAAAAGAGAAAAACAAAAGATGAAATGAATAAAAAAAGAGAGGAAAGAAAATAAAACTTGAGAACAGAGACCAGATGCCAGGCCAGAAAGAGAGACTGAATGAAGATGGAGGGATGAAGGAATGGATGGAGAGAGACAGCGGGGAAAGGGTGTTGTCCTCTCAGCGTGCCTTAGCAGAGCCCCGACCAGCTCCTCGTATGACTCTGAACGCCACTGGACAGGCGTACGCAACATGGCCCACATGATTCTGCTAATGAGGACGGAGCCTATAGCCCCTGTTGCTCATGCCTGTCCAGATGTGTTCGGATCCACCGCAGTGCCTAGAATAAAGAGGTTAGCTTACGTTTGCTCTGACCTCTGGTACAGGAGATCAGTGTCTTCTGAGACATGCTGGGAGTCGTTCACACGGCCCTCTGTCTCCCCTTCAAAGCCTCTCCAAACATCTCCAGACAGTCCTTTATTTTAGGGGTGGTTTTTTTTAAAGATAGAGATATATGTATAGAAATGTTTTATTCAGAGCTATTATTGATAGAATGCAGTGAGGCGGAGCCGGGAGAGATGATGAGGAAACCGCTGCAGCGGCTGTATGGGATAGGTCAAAGGTCTGGCAAGAAGCCCCACCCGCCCCTATCCCTCAGCCAATGAGAGTTTAGCAGAGGGGCCGTAGATGTTAACACTGCTCTTTGAATGCCCCTCCAACTAATGGAGGGGCTAGAGAAAAAAAAAGTGAAAGAAAATATGAGGTTGTAAATAAATAATCTTCATGGAATTGTTAATAAACGCTGTGTCCCGCCATCTTGCCTCCCCCCCAGTCCCTGGCTCTGTGATGCGTTGCTATGATGATGTCGTAGCCACAGTCAGAGCTGGTGTGAGTGGGGTTCAGTTGTGTGGTGACGGACGGTACAGTGAGAGACAGTAAGGTTAGCGGAGGCCGCGGCTAAACCTGCAGTTTTATTGCAGCGCCTTAGCTTCTTGATGTGGAACCGTTAAAACACCACTGATGTGTTTTAAAAGAATACATGAGAAGCTTCCAGCAGCTATGCTAGCTGGCAGGCGGCCCGCACCTTAAACGGCATATTTTATATATATTATATATATGATATGTGAGTTAGCCCGGCCCCTTGAGTGAGTGCATTGAAGGCAATGGAGTACAGAATGCAGTTAAGTCCTACAATGACAGACAGACAAGGCGTGTCTGATATCATCTGCTCATTGTCTTATCGGGCTTTGTTCTCAGACTCAGGTTTAAGGTTCAACTTGGACAGAGAGGGTTATTTTTCTTCAGACGGTGCTTGCTTTCCTTAGAACATCCTAGCACTGAGGTCTTTTTCATGTTTGCATTGATAAACAACAGGACAAAGATGGCCTGGGTGTTCATCTTTTCACAATGATGAATGCTTGAAAAAGACCAAGTTGGTCCCTGGTGAACCTTGACTGAATCTAGCAGAGAAATAACGCCCCATGTCTTCCAGAAGCTCCTTGCCTTGAGCTCGGACATGGTCAAATCAGAAAGATGGGGAGTGGTTTCTTCATTCTCTCTCCCAATCTGCCGAAGGCCTGTGGGTGGAGACTCCAGACCCCGCCTGCGTATGATAATGAGGGGCGGGGCCAAAGACTGGACGCTCTCGCCAAGACTAGAACAGATTAGAGAAGAAATGAGATGAAAAACAAAAAAAGAAAAAAACTACCTCAGGGTGTAAGTTACCTCAGTATTCCTAACTTTTGTTTTGGTTTTGCTTGCTGGTGTTTTATATGAGAAAAAAAAAGAAAAGCTGAGAGTCCTGAATATTTTTTATTTTTTTAAGGAAAAAGTATTTTTTTTAGGTTTTGTCTTGTTGCTTTGGGTATTTTTTTCTGTTTTTTCAATGTGTTGTTGGTTGCATGTGCTCAGGATGATGAGGAGGTTGTGCTTTATAGCAGGGAAGAGATGAAAGACCAGAGAATGAGGGATGGGGTCGAGTGCCATCTTGCCTTTCTGGGGGGGTGGGGGGGGGGGGGGGGGCAACCTCTGGGTCTTCCTGAAGTGTGATTGGAGCATCCGTTCTTGGAAAACGGAATATTGGCCAATGGGGAGTGGTGTTACTTGAGAGGAAGATTCCTAAAGTGCATGGTTGGTGACCGCACGCACACAATATTTGAGAGTTCACTAGATATTGATGTCAACTCGACAGATGACTATTATTCAAATGTGTTTGTAATACAAGCTGTGATAACTAGTGCTAAAGTATATACATGCTGCCTCAGAGGAACCCACATCCTCCTCAGGGCACGTCTTGGTGATGGCCCATCTTATTCCTAATGACAATACTCCTCTCTCTCCATATGTGTGTGATCATCGTTGCCTTGTGCCCTGAAGGGACCTTCCTTTCCTGCCTTATTGTGATGATCTATCTCATCACAAAGCGCCAAACTTTTGAGAGTGCTCAACAAGCGCCTAAAGTAACTCAAAACAGCAATGCTTCTAGCCCAAAGTGAGAACTGTGAGATCATAAATTTGTCATAACAAAGACAAAAATAACAATGTAATTTAACTTGATGCAAAATGTTTAAAATCACTTTAACACTAATGTCCCTATTTTGGGCATGTGAAGAACATTTCCCACAGATTAAAAAAAGAAAGAAAATAACCGATCCATGCATCTGAACTTGTAGATTGGCTCTCACCACTGGGGGCAGAAGCGTTCCAGTTGTGAGTTGCATTGGAGCACAG
>NC_137615.1:9731770-9794270 GCF_963280865.1 Gymnoscopelus braueri
TCTCACTCTTTGATTGCTTTTTTTTCTCCAAATGACAAAGGATTGTATATGTTGTGTTTGGATGCATTTAGAATTCTGTTTCTTTCTCTTAGTTTCTCTCTGTCTCTCAAGTCTGATTTATATTTCGTTACATGACAGTGTCAGCGAAAACAGCTCACAACACGTCATGGATGCAACGTGCAGTGTAGAGCTGCTATTTTCGTCGCCTGACACCATTGTTAAGACGGAGCATAAATTAGACAATACTCCTGAGCTAGAGCGCCCTGTGAGGGGTTCCTCCTGGCTAAACGATAGCGGTGACAAAAACGTTTCTCTTTCTAAATTCTTTGCAGTTTTTTTCTATTTCCATTCTTCTAATGAGTCATTTTAAAAAGTAAAGGACCTGTTGTTATTGGCTGGCCTTGGAGCCAGAAGGGGTGGGGGTAGAAAGAGGGGGGCATTGTGTAACCTTCTCTCACTGTCTTATTTAAATGCACTAAAATGTAACAGTGCCACCATGGATGACCAGGACATAAAACTCGGGTCTTCTTAAGAGATTAAATGAAAAGACAATATTTTTTTATTATTATTATTATTATTTGGGAATGATGCTATTATTAGGTTACTATTGTGAACACTGTAGCTGGTTAAGACTTTCATAATAAGACCAGTCTCTTATCTGGCTTTGAACTCTAGCATTGCATAGTTAGATTCAGGCCAATGAAAACACACAATACAAGATTATCAATGTACAGCTAAGATGAGACGATGTGAGAAAAGGTTATTGTCTCTGTAGTGCCTCCCTCCGGCCACGTGGGGGCACTGTGGTATTTACAGTATATGGACTTTCACCCTCTGCCTGCCTGATTCCTCTAGTCCTCTCATCAACACTTGTTTTAAAACTCCTTGTAAACAAAACAGAACATAGATATGAATGTGTTATTAAAAGATGAGAAAATGGACCTGTTAGTTTGCCTATTTTTTCTGCTTTATGTTTGATTGTGTGTGTGTGTGTGTGTGTGTGTGTGTGTGTGTGTGTGTGTGTGTGTGTGTGTGTGTGTGTGTGTGTGTGTGTGTGTGTGTGTGTGTGTGTGTGTGTGTGCGCGTGCGCGTGCATGCATGCGTGTATGTGTGCATGCATGCTGTGTGTGTGTGTGCGTGCGTGCGTGCGTGCGTGTGTGCGTGCGTGCATGCATAATGACTAACAGCAGTCAAATACATGGTGATGATTAGCCTGCAGCCTACAAGAAATTGCATTTCAGCAGCATGCCATATGGTATTGATTGATTGATGTACGTTATTTAGTAAGACTTGAGAACAGTACATGGAAGTACAAATTCAAAATACAAGGTCTACTAAACTGGAATTGGCTCATAAAGCACTAAGCTTGTTTAAAATGAGATCCCCATGCACACAAATCATGATGACATAAGAGACAGACAGATATACTATACATTACATTACATTACATTACATTACAGTCATTTAGCAGACGCTTTTATCCAAAGCGACTTACAATAAGTGCATTCAACATAGGTAGGGAACGAAAACTACTAATCACCAGAAGTCTTTAGTGCATTATCTGCAAAAACAAGCAACCAAGAGTATACCTAGCGCTAAGGTAAAAGTGCAATATATCAGCTACCTATTTCCTTAAACAGTATGAGACAAAATAGCTAAATCAAATGAGCATGAGCTAAAACAAATAAGTGAATCGACTAAACAAGATCCAATAAACAATCCAATAATCCAATAAACAATACAGCAATAGAAAACAAGCGTTCGTACAACTAGTTAACAACAAGTAGGTCAGGCAGAGAGGAAGGGTAGTGTTTCCTGAAGAGGTGAGTTTTCAGCCCGCGGCGAAATATGGGCAGTGACTCTGCTGTCCTAACATCAGTGGGAAGTTCATTCCACCACTGTGGGGCCAGAACAGAAAAGAGTCGTGACCGTGTGGATCGGCCAGAAGGACCCTTGAGTGACGAGGCAATCAGTCGCCCCGAGGTGGCAGACCGAAGTGGTCGGGCAGGGGTGTAGGCATCGACCATATACACACTACTATACAGAACGTCATACAATCAGCTTACAGGTTACTGGCATGGTAGACCTATGGTTGCAGTAAAACGGATCATTTTCCCAACAGACAGTAAAAACAACCATTTGCTTCAGTTTTACATCTTATTAAAGCTGCTATTGAATAGGCTTGTGTTATTACAATAATACAAAGCATTATTTCTATGAGGAATCAGCTCTGCAGACAGCTCTTCCATGATGATGTTTGACAGAAAGCTAAAGGATTACTGAGTGATCAACTATGAATATGCAACTACAAATACATCTTCCTGGGAGGTCCATTTCCCATTGGCCTACAACAGGGGTCGTAGGTGGACATTTTTGTCTAAATAGGCTACATTGTTTGCCATGGACATGCAAATGAGTGGACAATAATATTACCAGAAGCACATAAAGAGCTAGCCCTAACTGACCATTACAGTCATGCAACTCTGAGAGTGTACAAATGGTTCCATTTGTACACTCTCAGAGTTATGGGGGTCCTTGAAAATAACATAATTTGAGAACCACTGTACTAGTGGACTCCTAATACATGTTTACACAGACAAGGCCAAGTCTTGCCATGGGTACGGACATAATATGTTAGCTGCTAAAGCTATGTTCTGCTAAACATGCCTTAATTGTAGGCCAGGGGTCATCATATTATGATATTATATTATGATGACCCCTGGCCTTCAATTAAGGCATGTTTAGCAGACATTCTTATCCAGAACCAATTACAAATGACAATTTACTAGTAAGGACCGCAATACCAATCAATATGCGTGTATGGATTTAATTGAAGAAAATGAAGAAAAAAAATGAAACGAATGAAATGAATGCAAGGGCGAGGAACTTTGTCTGAATCTTCGATGCTGAGTCTTCGATGATGAACTTGCCAAGTTGAGGGGGTCCATGATTGGAGAAGACAGCATGAGCATTCAACCAGCATGTGTACAATGAACTATGGACTCCCATGAGCCTGTTCACGAATCATACATCTTTTTGTCATACCACCACCACCACCACACCTGCCAATTAAATAGACAATTGAACCATGGGTTTACGGATAATAATCAAATCATGGTAATCCTCTGTTTCATGTGTGAATGCACATTTGACCCTCTTTTGATGTGATATTAGTCTGAGACTGTGAGTTACCCCAGTGGACTTGATTTAGTAGTAGTGTGATAGTGATATTGCTTTTTCTTAAACCCTGGAGTATTCATTGACACAAGTGGTCAGATGGTTGGACCACGAACACTTTTGAGGTTTTCAAGTGGTCTCTGATCCAGAAAAGGTTGAGAACCACTGACTTGGATCTTTTTGTCATGCCATTTTGAATCGAGGTCAATACAGAGCATGATGGGTTGTTACTTACTTAATTGTATCATGTGGTCCAGCTGTATGATGCACTCGTATAAATATGTTTCTCCAGTTTCTATATAAATATTGGTTTTAACATACTACTGATCCACAACACATCTCAGGGGTGAGTACATGTTGTACAGTACACCAAGGATCATCTGTTGTGATTGGACGAAACAACTGAAGGAATAACAGGCCAATCAACGCGAGCATTTGTTGTGATTGGACGAGACAACTGCCAGAGTAACTGACCAATCAACACGCTCTGCTGTTGTGAACCATGATTGGACGAGACAACTGAAGGAGTAACTATCCAATCAACGCGTGACTAAAGCTAAATATATAGCCGGTGTTTCACGTTTATTTCGTAATTTGCAAGCGATCCCCGAAGAGTCATGTCAGGAAGAGGCAAAACTGGCGGAAAGGCTAGGGCTAAGGCTAAGACCCGCTCGTCCCGTGCAGGGCTTCAGTTCCCCGTGGGTCGTGTTCACAGACTGTTGCGTAAAGGCAACTATGCCCAGCGTGTCGGTGCCGGAGCCCCCGTCTATCTGGCGGCTGTTCTCGAGTACCTGACCGCTGAGATCCTCGAGTTGGCTGGAAACGCTGCCCGCGACAACAAGAAGACTCGTATCATCCCCCGTCATCTCCAGCTGGCCGTACGCAACGACGAGGAGTTGAACAAATTGCTGGGTGGAGTGACCATCGCTCAGGGCGGTGTGCTGCCCAACATCCAGGCTGTTTTGCTCCCCAAGAAGACTGAGAAAGCTACCAAAGCCAAATAAAGCTCCTTCATTCGACTAACGAATCCCACAAAGGCTCTTTTAAGGGCCACCCACTATTTCATAAAGAAGAGTATTCTAGTGCCATTATAGCAATTAGCAACCATCATTCATGACATTACATCTCATGTTCTACATGATGGGACTTGATGCGTCAAATCTCAGTAATCGGCAAGTGGATTACGAGGGGAGATCAGTCAAATACGCATGGATTTATTTATTGCAGATGTGTAAATATTTCTATGTAAAAAAAATGTAATCTGCAGTACATGTGGGGTCAGAGCTTCACTCTTTCTCGGCTAAGGGGTCCTTCGCCAGAAAACGCTGGAGACATGTTTTAGATTAATCAAACCCCACTTAATGAAGTTAACATTTGGTAATCGTATCTTATTCATCGTGTATTTAGTGATTTCCAAAAGCCCAAAGGTTGAGGACATATATTGCACTTGGATTAAATAAATCAGCTAAAGTAGTTGCATAGCCTGGTGACTATGCAACATTACTGTAAACTAAGGGATTGTGTGACTAAAACGAGAACAATGAAGGAAACAATTATATAGGCTATTTTATCAAATGTTTGTGCGCATATGGGTGGGCTGCAGTTTTGGGCAACGCCCACGCCGCAGTGAGGCCGGTGTACCCTGTCCTCTATATATATATATATATATATATATATATATATATGTGTGTGTGTGTGTGTGTGTGTGTGTGTGTGTGTGTGTGTGTGTGTGTGTGTGTGTGTGTGTCACACAGTTCACCGCTTGGTGGAGATGCACTGCCTCTATTCCTGGCTTATATGGTATTCTTAAATTGACATGGTATAGAGCACCGAAGTCCTGACGTGACTCGTTCATCCCCAGGTTTGCGGAAGTAATTTGGTAGACAAACAAAGGATGTGTAAATGACGTCAGACTTCGGCGGTCTATACACTTAGCTGTAGTATACAACCCTCGTAGACGTATTTATGATTCTGATGTCTTCAATCTACGAGAGTTGTAGGGTTCACGCCCCATGGAGACCTGGACGTTCTGCACTATGCCCCGTAGACACTCCAAACATGTACAGATGTGAAAATAAAGGTGCTAACCCCAAGCCCCAAATGTTAACTGGCCCTACGGGGTAGTAGTTTAATGTAATAATCCATATATTTCAATAAAGAAGTGTTTTAATGCCGCCTGTGGCCGATTCTATCGGAAGTTCCCAATGCGCGGTAGTGACGGGTAGTGACGGGGCGCATCCGGTGGAACCCGGAATTACACTAAATGTAAACAGGAAGTAAACGAGGGTGAAAAAATGGCGTTCGGCCACAGACGGCATTAAAACACTTCTTCATTGAAAGATATGGATTATTACATTAAACTACTACCCCGTAGAGCCAGTTAACATTTGGAGCTTGGGGTTAAGCACATTTATTTTCACATTTGTACATGTTTGGAGTGTCTATGGGGCATAGTGCAGAAAGTCCAGGTCTCCATGGGGCGTGAACCCTACAACTCTCGTAGATTGAAGACGTCAGATTCATAAATACGTCTACGAGGGTTGTATTCTACAGCTAGTATACACTAGATACGTGGGAATAGTTAATTACTTCCACCAAGTCTCAGCTTTATAACCATGCCCAATATAACCATTGGAGAGGCCATTGTCATGCAGAACCCAGAATAAAGGGGGTGGGGCTGCAGCTTTTTAGGCAACGCCCAGTGCAGAGCAGGCTGCCTGTCTTCCTATACGTCCTCAGAACACAGATAAAAAAGGCATGTCTGAAAGCCGGAGAGATACTTCTGCATCTTCAACTACTACATAATGTCAGGCCGCGGCAAAGGAGGAAAAGGACTCGGAAAAGGAGGCGCTAAGCGCCATCGCAAAGTGCTTCGTGATAACATCCAGGGAATCACTAAGCCCGCTATCCGCCGTCTGGCTCGCCGTGGCGGCGTGAAGCGTATCTCCGGTCTGATCTACGAGGAGACCCGTGGTGTCCTCAAGGTTTTCCTGGAGAACGTGATCCGTGACGCCGTCACCTACACCGAGCACGCCAAGAGAAAGACTGTGACCGCCATGGATGTCGTCTATGCTCTGAAGAGACAGGGACGTACTCTGTACGGCTTCGGAGGATAAATTACTGACTTCTCATCAATTGATCCAACTACAATAACCCCAAGGCTCTTTTTAGAGCCGCCCACACTTTCTGTACAGAGTTAATTCCAACAACGAAACGTTAACGGTTTAAGGTAACTCTTATTCAGATAAAATACCATACAGTTACATGGTGATCTTCCATAAATGCTTATAAACAGCCAAGATAGCCTGCCTGTTTTCATCTATATATCAGGCAGCAGGGTTGGATCAGGGAAATATGTGAACATGATGCATCATGTCTCTTAACAAGAAAAGTACAACTGGTCTGGAGCGTGGAATAAATATGAATTCCAATTAGAATATAGATTTTTCCTAAATTATTACACTTTATTCCTAGTCTATATTTTAGCGGGACAATGGATCATGTAGGCGGGAAAACATTATGCAGAAACTGACACCTGTAACTCCTCCAAGGCTATGGGCATCATGAACTCCTTTGTAAACGACATCTTTGAGCGCATCGCCGGTGAAGCCTCCAAACTGTCTCACTATAACAAGCGCCGCACCATCTCATCCAGGGAGATTCAGACCGCCGTCCGCCTGCTGCTCCCCGGTGAGCTGGCCATGCACGCCGTGTCTGAGGGCACCAAGGCTGTCACCAAGTACACCAGCTCCAAATAAACTGTGTCGTCTACTATGAACACAAAGGTCCTTTTAAGGACCACCCATCTTTTCAAGAAAGTGTTGATTCACTAACTATATTTTGGTATCACCAACTAAAAAGTGCTGTAAACTGAAACGGCCATACAAACAAAATGGAAAAACATTACTCTATGGTATTATTCATCTCTACACTATCAGCAATGATTAGTGCTACATTATTTTAGTTGGGTATAGAATTGCTCAATCTATTTTGATGCCATATTAATATGCTGGCTGAATGTCATTACTCTGATTTGCAATCTATCTATTTGGCATACATGACAAAACAATGGAGTGAAAAGGAAGATGGGAATGATGGCAGAATTAACATTCATTTATACATTCAAAACAATCTAGCCGTCAAACTTTTAGTAGCCTATACATGTTCGAGCTCCTAGCAGACCCAAGTACACATAATATTTTGTTGTAACTTATTTGTGTCTGTCTTCCTTCAGACAATGCAGCAGCATAGACAACAATAGCAACAATAATAATGATAAAACGTAATACAATTTAAAAAAAAGGGAACATCAGCCTATGTACACGTGCATCACCAACAGCATTTTTTCAGTAGCTGCCACCTAACTGTATGTGAACAACGTCTACATGCAGCAGATTAGGTAGGAACAGTAACAACAACTGAAGTTATGGCATTAATTGCCATATTTCGTTTCGATGTCAGTGTTGCCAGTTCATGTACATTTAACTTCTTGCTGATACCCAATTGTATTTACTATCGGTGTGCATCCTCTGCTGTGCTCTTGTCTGAAACTCTCAGCCTTGTAGACTAGAGATACCAACATTCAGACCTTAGTCACTCAAACAAACAGGATAATGAGGATATCTGCTCCCCCATACAACCATGCAAGTTATCACAAACAGTGATCAAACAAACACATACTATTATAATACAACATGATACAAGAATCCTCCTAATTGGGCTTGTTAAAACACGCACATCTTGACCGGATAGCTATATATATATATATATATATATATATATATATATATATATATATATATATATATATATATATATATATATATATATATATATATATATATATATATATATAGTGTGTGTGTGTGTGTGTGTGTGTGTGTGTGTGTGTGTGTGTGTGTGTGTGTGTGTGTGTGTGTAAGATAGTATGCAATCTGGGTATGAATGTGCTATATAAGTTGCCTGCAAATGTTGTGTTGTGTTTTTATCAAATTTACATTTTGTAGTATGTCATATTTTTGGTGTAAATGGTGTAATGAAAAGTTGTGTAAATGAGTGTAAAAAGTGAAGCTTGCTCCTTGAATATAGATACATTTAAGTGTGAAATGAACTGAAACATGCCAGGTTTCTCATAATTAATCACAAAACAAGAGCTTAGCAGAGCCAGATAAAGGTGTCCTCCATGCCACAGGGCCAACAGTTGTGTTTGCAGACACTGACAAGTTGTAATTTAAAAACAAACCGCTTTGCCACAAACGACCTGTTTTACTTTTATTCCAAACCCAGACATCTCAGCTTGCTCTGCAGCAAATATGGAACAGGGTATTGTATGTTAAAACTATTGTAAAAGACAAATGATAGAGGAAAGTTGGCAAACTACTCTCCTAGTAATGGTGTATATGTGGTTTCCAACGTCCCTAAACAAAACAAAGGACTCCTCAGCTCTCCACATGATTTGATTATGAAGCTAAACTTATCTGCTATCTGCTCCATTTTTTGTTTGACTTTGATCTATTTCTTTGTATGTATTCTATTTAGTTTTAGTTGTAGAGAAAACACAACCGTTTCAGTATTCTGCAGCACAGAGAGGGCTGACCTAGTGGGTTGAGTCTACATGGTTCTCACACATCCTTTAAGATCCACCCCCTCCACTTTGCCACCAACAGTCTCCACTCAGACTTTAGTTCAGTGCATCTGAAATACGAATCAGAAGAGAATGGCAGAAGTCGCCCCAGCTCCAGCTGCAGCCTCCCCGGCTAAAGCAGCCAAGAAGAAGACAGCCCCCCGACCCAAGAAGACCGGCCCCAGCGTCGCTGAGCTTGTCGTCAAGGCCGTGTCCGCCTCCAAGGAACGGAGTGGCGTGTCCCTGGCTGCAGTCAAGAAAGCTCTGGCTGAATGTCATTACTCTGATTTGCAATCTATCTATTTGGCATACATGACAAAACAATGGAGTGAAAAGGAAGATGGGAATGATGGCAGAATTAACATTCATTTATACATTCAAAACAATCTAGCCGTCAAACTTTTAGTAGCCTATACATGTTCGAGCTCCTAGCAGACCCAAGTACACATAATATTTTGTTGTAACTTATTTGTGTCTGTCTTCCTTCAGACAATGCAGCAGCATAGACAACAATAGCAACAATAATAATGATAAAACGTAATACAATTTAAAAAAAAGGGAACATCAGCCTATGTACACGTGCATCACCAACAGCATTTTTTCAGTAGCTGCCACCTAACTGTATGTGAACAACGTCTACATGCAGCAGATTAGGTAGGAACAGTAACAACAACTGAAGTTATGGCATTAATTGCCATATTTCGTTTCGATGTCAGTGTTGCCAGTTCATGTACATTTAACTTCTTGCTGATACCCAATTGTATTTACTATCGGTGTGCATCCTCTGCTGTGCTCTTGTCTGAAACTCTCAGCCTTGTAGACTAGAGATACCAACATTCAGACCTTAGTCACTCAAACAAACAGGATAATGAGGATATCTGCTCCCCCATACAACCATGCAAGTTATCACAAACAGTGATCAAACAAACACATACTATTATAATACAACATGATACAAGAATCCTCCTAATTGGGCTTGTTAAAACACGCACATCTTGACCGGATAGCTATATATATATATATATATATATATATATATATATATATATATATATATATATATATATATATATATATATATATATATATAGTGTGTGTGTGTGTGTGTGTGTGTGTGTGTGTGTGTGTGTGTGTGTGTAAGATAGTATGCAATCTGGGTATGAATGTGCTATATAAGTTGCCTGCAAATGTTGTGTTGTGTTTTTATCAAATTTACATTTTGTAGTATGTCATATTTTTGGTGTAAATGGTGTAATGAAAAGTTGTGTAAATGAGTGTAAAAAGTGAAGCTTGCTCCTTGAATATAGATACATTTAAGTGTGAAATGAACTGAAACATGCCAGGTTTCTCATAATTAATCACAAAACAAGAGCTTAGCAGAGCCAGATAAAGGTGTCCTCCATGCCACAGGGCCAACAGTTGTGTTTGCAGACACTGACAAGTTGTAATTTAAAAACAAACCGCTTTGCCACAAACGACCTGTTTTACTTTTATTCCAAACCCAGACATCTCAGCTTGCTCTGCAGCAAATATGGAACAGGGTATTGTATGTTAAAACTATTGTAAAAGACAAATGATAGAGGAAAGTTGGCAAACTACTCTCCTAGTAATGGTGTATATGTGGTTTCCAACGTCCCTAAACAAAACAAAGGACTCCTCAGCTCTCCACATGATTTGATTATGAAGCTAAACTTATCTGCTATCTGCTCCATTTTTTGTTTGACTTTGATCTATTTCTTTGTATGTATTCTATTTAGTTTTAGTTGTAGAGAAAACACAACCGTTTCAGTATTCTGCAGCACAGAGAGGGCTGACCTAGTGGGTTGAGTCTACATGGTTCTCACACATCCTTTAAGATCCACCCCCTCCACTTTGCCACCAACAGTCTCCACTCAGACTTTAGTTCAGTGCATCTGAAATACGAATCAGAAGAGAATGGCAGAAGTCGCCCCAGCTCCAGCTGCAGCCTCCCCGGCTAAAGCAGCCAAGAAGAAGACAGCCCCCCGACCCAAGAAGACCGGCCCCAGCGTCGCTGAGCTTGTCGTCAAGGCCGTGTCCGCCTCCAAGGAACGGAGTGGCGTGTCCCTGGCTGCAGTCAAGAAAGCTCTGGCTGCCGGTGGCTACGATGTCGAGAAGAACAAGGCCCGCGTCAAGATCGCCGTCAAGAGCCTAGTAACAAAGGGCACCCTGGTTCAGATCAAAGGCACTGGCGCATCTGGCTCTTTCAAGATGAACAAGGAAGCAGTGAAGGCAAAGACACCCGTCAAGAAGGCAGTCAAACCCAAGAAGCCGGCAGCCAAGAAACCCGCCGCGGCAAAGAAATCTCCCAAGAAGGCAGCAGCCAAGAAGCCCGTGGCCGCTAAGAAATCCCCCATGAAGGCAAAGAAGCCTGCAGCTGCAAAGAAACCAGCAGCCAAGAGCCCCAAGAAGGCAACCAAGAGTCCCAAGAAGGTGAAGAAGCCCGTTGCCGCCAAGAAAGCACCAGCCAAGAAGGCAGCAAAGCCCAAGGCGGCGAAACCTAAGAAGACAGCCGCTAAGAAGAAGTAAATATCCTCACAACAGCCTGTTTAACCCCACAACGGCTCTTTTAAGAGCCACCCACAACTTTATTTAAAGAAAGTTCCTTTGTACATTAGACTTGATCTGCAGTGAGGACTGATTGACTGTGATTAGAAATGTATGAACTCTGGTTATAATCAGAAATTGAGCCTTGTGATAATTACGGGGGACGACTATCTATCCGAAATGCACCAATACCACAATCCCCATAATCAATATGTATGAAGCGCATATATAGCATGTCAAAAGAGGAAATGATCAGAGCAGCATAATGTTAAAGCCATTCCTGGCGTTGTCGACAGAAGGCAGAAATGGTTAGGAATTTAATAATTGCATATACTTCATTAAAAATAACTGCAACAAAAAGCAACAACATGGATAAACTCGACTGTGTTCCATTTAAACATTCGACACATACAAGAATAAACTGTTGAAAGCATCGGGTATGATTGTTAGGTCTGTCCACGTAATGGGTGATTGTGGGCATATGTAATACACATTATAGTAGGCCTAGCCCTGCGTCATGTGAACCATGGCTATAGTAGGCCTACATGTTATATTTAGCTATAGACATAATACAATACTACACGTATTGCAGCATTCTACGAAAATATAATTGAACTGACAAAATTGCATCTTTAGCTTATTAACATTATGCAATACCTTGTCCTCTATAAGCAAGGGGTGTAGCCTAGACCCTAACTAAACGTTTCTTGCATTTGGCAATAGTACTGTATGTTATTTAATGATCACCAGCCTTTCAACCACGAAGGGATATGAGGAGTCCCATGGTAAATAGAATTAGCTCTTGTATAGAAACTGTGGGCGGCTCTTAAAAGAGCCTTTGTGGGGGTTGTCAAACAAATTGAGTGAGTAAATCTATTTCTTGGCGGCTTTCTCGGTCTTCTTGGGGAGCAGGACAGCCTGGATGTTGGGCAGCACACCTCCCTGAGCGATGGTCACTCCACCCAACAGTCTGTTGAGTTCCTCGTCGTTGCGGACGGCCAGCTGGAGATGACGGGGGATGATGCGAGACTTCTTGTTGTCACGGGCAGCGTTTCCAGCCAGCTCTAGAATCTCAGCGGTCAGGTACTCGAGAACAGCCGCCAAATAGACCGGGGCGCCGGCACCGACACGCTGAGCATAGTTTCCTTTACGCAGCAGCCTGTGGACACGTCCCACGGGGAACTGGAGCCCAGCACGAGATGAGCGGGTCTTAGACTTCACCCTGGTCTTTCCGCCGGTTTTGCCTCGTCCTGACATCTTTTTAGTTTTATTTCTTGAGATAGATTACGAAGAAATGTGCTGGAGGATAGGAACACGAAACCTTTTATATCTTCAACTCAGTGCTGTCTGTGGGCGCCCCACCAATCACCAATATGAATGAAAGCGCGGGGTGAGTGTGTATGAGCTCCCCTCCAATCACTACTAGTGGCGTGAACGGTTCCTCCCAGAGAAGGAGGTTCCTGACCATGAATGAGAGCGCGGGCTGACTGTGTATGAGCGCCCCACCAATCAGTACTAGACTCATGGCGCGATCGGTTCCTCCCAGTCTAAACTGTGGTTCCTCCCCAAACAAGGAGGTTCCTGAGCAGAGACCAATCAGAGAAAGACGGCGTCTCAGAGCCGCTGGGATAAAGAGCAGGAGTTTGCGCTCAATTCATCACAACTTCTAACTCTAAAAATACAGACAGTGAAAGATGGCAAGAACTAAGCAGACCGCTCGCAAGTCCACCGGTGGCAAAGCGCCAAGGAAGCAGCTCGCCACCAAGGCCGCTCGTAAGAGCGCACCGGCAACCGGTGGAGTGAAGAAGCCTCACCGTTACCGTCCCGGTACAGTGGCTTTGAGGGAGATCCGTCGTTATCAGAAATCTACCGAGCTGCTGATCCGCAAGCTGCCCTTCCAGCGCCTGGTGAGGGAGATTGCCCAGGACTTCAAAACCGACCTGCGCTTCCAGAGCTCTGCTGTCATGGCTCTCCAGGAGTCAGCTGAGGCTTATCTGGTAGGTCTGTTTGAAGACACCAACCTGTGCGCCATTCACGCCAAGAGGGTGACCATCATGCCCAAAGACATCCAGCTGGCCCGTCGTATCCGTGGCGAACGTGCTTAAACCTTCCTGTCACTGTCAGAACCCCAAAACGGCTCTTTTAAGAGCCACCCATCTAATTATTTTAAAGAGCATTTTCCACTTTATAAACTAGGTTATTATAGACTGAGTTCAAGTTAATGCCAAGCTTTCAGTTTCACATGAGCCTTCAATGTTAAACATATGGTGTCCAAAGTAATGGGCTTCTAGTATTGATTGATTGATGTACTTTTATTTAGTAAGACATGAGAATCACAGTACATGGAAGTACAAATTCACAATACAAGGTCTACTAAACTGGAAGACTCAGTTAAGCACGCAGCTTGTTTAAGATGAGAACCCCATGCACACAAATCATGATGACATATAAGAGACAGACAGATATACACACTACTATACAGAATGTCATACAATCAGGTTACTGGTATGAAGAGAGAACAAAAAAATATACAAAAGAAGCTGAAAGAGGGGGGGGGTAGGTTAAGACTTAGACAGGGGCCATTTTCGAATTGCAGCCTCCTGAAGGTGTATCTTTAGGGCAGTTTTGAAAGTGAGTAGGGTTTTACACTCCTTTTGTGACAGGGTCGAAAAAGGGGTATTGCTAATTATTTTTCTGTAATTTATTTGTTTGTGCATTAATCATATTTAAACCCTTAAAGCATGTATGTGATGATTTCATTATATTATTTTTCGTTTCTGTATGTGCAATAATTGTTTGTTGGTCCCTGGGTCACATTCCACTGCCCTGAGTACTTGAACACTGACAGCTGTGGCAATGACCGAACCCGAAAGGCGACCAGTGAGAGCAGAGCTGGGCGGAGCTTCCCCGCTATAAAGGAGAGCGTGGCCTCATTCAAAGGAGAGACACTGAAGAGAGAACACACACAGAGGAGGTGTGAGCCAGGTGTGAATGAACCACCAGAGCTATAGAGGTGTGAGTGCCAGGTGACGACAAACCACCGGAGCTAGATTGTGTGTTGAGCCAGGTGAAGGTGAAACCACCGGAGCTCGAGGTGCAGAGTATACAGAGAGGTGAAGGCACAACGGAGAGAAGGAGCTGTTGGAACCGAGAGAGTGTCGGAGGGGACGGAGGACGAGCGAGCCAGACGAGTGAGCGCACCACCATAAGGAGTGGAGAAGGAATTGGAGCGAACAGCGGCGGGGCAGTGGCGATAGCGTTGCACACGCAACTCCATCAGTAGGCAGGGTAATTCCTGCCTCGGGAGTAAGTACCTGACCACGCAACGCTAACTTTTATAACCACTACCCCAGAGCTATTGCAATGTATTACCTATGAATAGATGAACTGGTTCCAGTTTCTGTAATTTCAGGCGATGACGTGAAGAGCGCATGACGAAGATTCCTGGCATAAGCTACAAAACCCCCACATTGGACACTTGAACTTTTGATGCCTTTTTGATGAGTATTTAGCACTTTATTAGCATTGTCACTTTACTTCTGAAGTAATTGGAACACATGATTTGCTAGTATTTGCACGCTGCTAATTTGCACCACTGTCATAGGATTTTAGTAGTATATTTGATTGTAGGTTAGTTCGTTTATTTGACGTCATAGGAGGATAGGGATTTTTAGGTGTATATTTGATTTATGGTTTTGTATGTATTTTATGGCGAAGAAGCCGGTGTCAAGGGACCAATAAATGTACTTTTTATACAAACTGTTTCCGTGTCAGATTCTCTCAAGCAAGGTTTTATTGTGTTCTCAGAAACATTACCTGGTATTAGCTCGAACCTGTGTGTAGCCTTAAAATGAAGTGTTAATATATATATATATATATATATATATATATATATATATAGAGATATTTAGGGGACCTTCCCCTCAAACAAAGGTGGCGTAGTCGACAAATATAATTGCTCAATTTGGGTTTCACAATAATTTCGCACCCTGCACTTTAAACAGTGTAACCTTATATTTTATTGTTGTGAACCCAATGCAAGCAATTAACAAACTCCCTGTGCCATATTTGAGTATAACTGGGCAAGTTAAATGTGACAGTTGGCCACCGTCACACTTTACTCCTTTTGATAGGGCATTCCACATTTTTGATGAATAGCATGAACGAGTTCATTAGTTGAGCCAAATCTGAGTACAGCAGTACTCCATAAAACGAGATTTTTCCCCCCAAACTCACAACCCGTGGCAGCTATTTCTATCAATATGGCAATAGCGTAGTAGCGTACACATCTATTTTATGAGCAATGTACAATAGTTTATACACTACATGTCCAACTATTTGAGACCCATCGGTGTCTGTTTTCTCCCACTAACGTTAGTAACAACCTAGGCTAGTTACATAATTACCACATCGATATACTCCCAACAATAATAGCATTTAAAATGGTTAGATCTGTTAGCAAATAATTGCACCAGGTTGCTTGGGAAGGGAATGCAAAATATAAAGCCATGTGAAAACTGTCAGACTGTCCCTTATGACAGGTCAAATGGCATCAACAGAGAAACGAG
The DNA here is from genome assembly GCF_963280865.1 of Gymnoscopelus braueri. Taxonomy (NCBI): domain Eukaryota; kingdom Metazoa; phylum Chordata; class Actinopteri; order Myctophiformes; family Myctophidae; genus Gymnoscopelus; species Gymnoscopelus braueri. The sequence goes on from NC_137615.1 coordinate 9,747,704, forward strand.
GGGGAGAAAATAAATCAGGATGTTTACCCTAATTTGATCTGCAAAGATAATAATTAGTAATAGAAATTCTGAAATTCACTGGGTTGGTCATAGTGACATCATTATTTCTCAACCACAGGAACCAAGCTTTTGTTTGTCTCAGACCAAGGACCACAATGGAAATAAGTCACATGACTGTATTAGTTTATATCCTTGCCGTTTCCCTGAAAAGCATGTATGGTGTTCTTCTTTTAAACCATTAAGATCTGAGGCTGATTCTACAAATGCCTTCTAAATTCTATAACCTATATGTTACTATATCAAGCTCCTCAAGCTTTTTCATGTCAAGAACCCCCAACATTATATGTATTTGGCCGTGGACCCCCATCTCAAAATATGTTGTTCCAGGGACCCCCAGAAGCAAACATTGTTTATGTTATAAAATGTATTATATTCAAAGATTTGCCAAAATTGTCACGATTTTTCCAAAATAGCAGATCTACAAGCTCATAGCACAAAGTGACACGCTATAGCGTGTCACTTTGTGCTATGAGCTTGTAGATCTTGTAGAGCTTGTATATCTGCTATTCTTGAATAGCCAAATGACAAAGATGCTTTCCTGGTTTTAATGGGTTAAGTGATTTTCTTTGGTTAAAATAAGTGTTAAATAGCTCTATATTCTGATAGTACTGGCTGGAGTGTTTGTTCAGTAACAGGAGTCTCCATGTCTCTCCAGCTCTTTATTACACAGAAAACACATTTTCAGGTCGAGATACCAATTTTATTGGTATCTATTTTTACTAAACAAATACTCTATGGCAATGATTACTTTCAAGATATATATAGTGCAATGATTACTATCAAGATATATATAGTGCTTTAACCTTTTAACAAACTTTTTGTTTTAACCAAAACATATCACTTGCTATAACCCTCTAAGACTCAGACATGAAGGGTACAAACCCATATATGGGCATTTATTCAGAATTGTTGCACAGAGCACTGGTTAAACAGCCAAATCATAAGGGTAAGTATTTCTCTCATTTAAACTGGGGGAAAAGTACACATTTTGGCAGGCTACTATAGTCCGACCTACATACTTACACCTAGAACCCCCATTCAAACTTTAAAATGTTCATCTTACTGTGGACACGTTTGCCTGAAAAGGAATCTTTGAAATGTTTCATAGTTTTTGAATTGTACTCCTTTAAAAGTTCAGAGATTTATAATGGAGGCCTATGGAGGATTTTGGGACCTAAAAAAAAACACTTTCACCTAGAAACTCCATTCACAGTTCAAAAATTCCATCTTACTGTGGACATGCATCCTTGAGATGTTTTACTTTGAAATGATTGTAGTTTTTGAAATATTTAACTTTAAGCGCCCAATGCATTGTCAATGGCAATGGATATTTAAACTGGGGAAAAAGTACAAACTTTGGAGGCAACTAGTCCCACTTACGTGCACCTAGAACCCCCATTCAAACTTTAAAATGTTCATCTTACCGTGGACATGTTTGCCTGAAAAGGAATCTTTGAAATGTTTCATAGTTTTAGAATTGTACTCCTTTAAAAGTTCAGAGATTTATAATGGAGGCAGATGGAAGATTTTGGGACCTATATAACTCAGTCAAATTCAACATTTAGCTACCATCTTAATCGTTTTAAGATAAATACTGTAGGACCTACAGTATATCACTTAGAGCGCATTATAATTTCCAGTCTTAACGCTCCAGCTTTGTAGTATTTGTCATTTAAAATGTAAATCGCCGATTGGGGTTGTGTTTGTATTTTTTATTTTATTTTGATTGGATAGTCCTGGAATCATCCTGAGGTTGCACACATTGAGTCCGTTCTCAACATTGGTCCGAGTCCGACCAAAGATTTTCAATTATTTTGGGTCCGACTTAACCTCGCGTTTCTATTTACTGCTCAGCTCTGGTGTAGATTCTATATCCGTTCATTTCCACATACATGCAAATGCTTGCACAGTTTCTGTATCTGCTCTTCTGCTGCAGAACCACTGCCCAGACCAGATCATGGCCCGGATCAGCAACCTGTAAAGCGAAGGGCTAAGTATCTCATTCTCACTTGCATATTCTCCCTATAGCATGGCGTGAGCAATAAGGTCAAAGGTTTATAAACCAAAAGGTGCTAGGTTCAAAAGTCAAAAACATCTCAATAAACAGGTTCAAATGCCTCAATAAAGAAAGAAAAAAAACTAAAACAGCCGTTTGTTGAAGACAGAAAAAAAATTAAGATATATCAATAAAGTTCCCCAATTGTTTTTAAACAACTGTCAGATCAAACTAATAAACTACAAATTCATTATTTTTGTCATATCAATTATAGGCTGAGCCCTATACCTTTGAACAGCATTCTGTTTTGTTTTGAGCTATTCTAGTGACACACGGATAACAAATTATGTAAATTGAATCCAAGCACTTCCATTTCATGTATTTATTGCAACACACACCAATCATGAATTAAAAACAAAAAAAAAGATAACTGTGCTGTTAACAATGTAGGCTAACAAGAACAAAGTATTATGGAACTAAAGTGTTGCATGACTTAATTGTTATGACATAGTATGACTATAGGAACTGAATTAATAGGAACAGGAACAGATGTAGTTAGCAGGATTTCACTGAAGAAAAGGTGAAATAGAAAACAAACTATTTGAAAAATAATCATACAATGATGATGATGATGATGATAATAATCTTTAAGTAAACAAAGTTAAGTATACATCATTATTTTCTCTTACAGGGGTAGCGGGTAAATGGGTGGGTAAAGAAATAAGCATACTGTATAAAAAATCAGCAATCTACAAGCTCACAATGCGTTGCGTCATGACGTGTTGTGCACTTGTAGATCGGAAATTTTAGCAAAGAGATTTGGTGAAGATAGAAAAAGGTGGTTCAAGTACAGTTGCAACTCAGATATGTTTGTCTAAGAACAGAAGGTTTAGTGGTTAAGTAACAGTTTCCCTTCCAGCAGGTTACTTTAGCCTACTGGTCTACAGTACACCTATTAGCCAGGTGTAAATAACCTAATGGCCTAGTGGTTAAGGTACATATCTATAGGCTCTAATCATTAGAGCCTATATGTGATATGCACCTTAACCACTAGGCCATTAGGTGCATTAGAGTCTAATGCATCCTGGCAGGTTCGATTGCTAAGGCCAACGGCTATTGCTGCGTGTCATTCTTTGTCTCAGGGGTGTAGTGGAGGGGGGACGCGGGGGAGCGGCGCTCCCTCACTTCTCTAGCTGCTTAAAAAAATAAAAAAATAAAATGTTTTTTTTTTTTTGTTATGATTGATTGAAAAAAAAAATCTTTTGCACATTTAAAAGCAACACATTTGTAACAACAGCATAATATTGGGTTATGCAGGTGAGATTTAGAAAACCCTGTGGGGTGGTCCACAGGCCAAATAAGCAGACTTGGCAAGAGTCAGACTCAACACAATGTGTGTGTGCTCCAGGAAAAAATCATCATGGTTAGAAACGTGACTTGACTTTGCACTTGATCTGCTCTTTTGTCTCTCTACACCAAACCTGTTTTGGCCACGATAATAGTCGATCCATAAGCTCACAACGCACCGCGCTGCAACGCGTTGTGAGCTTGTAGACTGGCTATTTTCGGTGAATGGCCCCCCTGTAACTCTGACCCCCTGTTAAAGACCCATGGTTTAAACTGTTCCTCATTTTGCTCGGGACCCCCTGGAACCCCCTCAAGGACCCCTGAGGGTCCCCGGACCCCACTTTGAGAACCAGTGTCAAACCGCCTGGCCCTCCTGCTCATCCTCCTCCAAGTCCGCCATGCTAGGATCTCTGGAAAGTCCCACATTTCCTCCTCCTCCTCCCTCCTCCTCATCGGAGGAGGAGAATCCCCTCGACTCGCAGTCCTGCATACGCAGATTTTTGCCACCATGGCTGGTGCTGCCGTCTCTCCCCTCGATGTCGGACCAACTGTCCTCCTCCCCCGGGCTGAGCTCAAACTGGAACTTCCCTCCACCTGGGGGTAGGTAGCGGGCATCTGCTTCTTCGTCCAGGGACGAGGTGGGGCTGTGGGGGATGTGGCTCTGGTACCACTCCCTGTTGTCCTCCAGGGTGTCCAGGATGTCCTGAGCGTCAGGGTGAACCAGGTCAGCCCACGTCTCCCACAGAGGATGGACGATGTAGTCAATGAAGCCCACCTGCAGTAAGGACAGATAGATGATACCGTAGCATAAGAAGGTCAATTCAGTAAGATAGTTTAAATAGTTTGAATAAAATGAGCAACACATTTTGGTTTGCATATGAATGTAATCCGCTTTTAGGTGTTCGGAGGGAGCACACTATATATGTAGATATGTAGGCTCCTGTCAAACTACTTAGTTTGGTTCCCCAACGTTTTAGCTCAAGACCCAAAAGCGAAATTAGACGTTTTCCCCTGGACCAAAACTAGTGAAAGCAGCAGATCTACAAGCCCACAACGCGTCGCTTCGTGCTGCGTTGTGAGCTTGTAGATTTGAATGTTTATGGGTCACAAGAAAATAGCAGATCTACAAGCTCACAATGCGTCGCTTTGCGCCGTGTTGTGAGCTTGTAAATCTGCAATTTTCACTACTTCTTAAACAGTTTTTTTTTAATTATTTATCCATGGCAATTATTCGATTTTTTACATTTATTTATTAAATAGTTTGGAGAAAAAAAAACATTTTGATGAAAAGTTGTGATTTCTTTTCTTAACACATCGGGTGCCGAACACGGTCTGAACCGTGTTTTCAGAGTGGCGCTCTGGTGCCGAACACGGTCTGAACAGTGTTTGGTGTCTTTTAGTTTTTTTTGTTTTTTTCATGCCTCCATTTTACCATCGGGTAAAATGGAGGCATGCTTTTTTTCACATGAAATGCACGTCGTGGAGTCTACAGCTTAAACAGCCCTGCGCAGCTCAACGGTGAGATTTCGGCACTGAACGTAATCTGTTATTATAAAATGCTGGCACCCAATGTGTTAAAAGGGGGATATTTGACTCGCGACCCATACAAATTGGTCCGTGACCCAAACATCGGCGAACGTCCTGTATACCACTGTGAGTGAGAGCTTCACCTGGTTCTTCTCCACGGACGCGTTGTGTCTGTCACACATGGGGCTGATCTCTATGCCCGTGTCCCGCTCTCGGTCTCCCTGGCTGAAGAACTCCTCCGTGATGCGGTCGGTCCACTGGCGGTACAGCTCCAGTGGCTTGGTGGGGTTGCTCAGGTCAGCACAGTGCACTATGTTCTGAAGGACCTGAGGGAAACAGGGACCCAGCGATGTAAAAACACCCGACAGTACACTATGTTCTGGAGGACCTGAGGGAAACAGGGACCCAGCAACACCCCAATAGGGTGGAGTTCACTCAGATGATTTAAAGCAGCGATTCCCAAACACTGTGCGGGGCCCCTTTGTGGGTCGCGGACACATTCTTATGGGTCGCGAGTAAATGTCCCTTCTTTTTCGTTTACTACATTTATTTATAATTATTTCCAAAGACTTTTTTTTAATCAACAATTCCCAGAACTAAAAACTAATGTAATTTGTTTTTCAACAGGCCTTCGTTAATAAAAATAAAAATAAATAATGATCAAAGAAAAAAATTAAGATAATAATAACACATTGGGTGCCAGAGGTTTATTAAAATATTATACTTTGAGTGCCAGGATTTTGTAAAGATTTTGAACCTTTTTCAAGTAGTCACAAAATATTTTCAGTGATCACCGTCCTCACGGTGATCCCCTCATTACACACATACAGGTCTCGTACAATCGGGGGAAAAAAATTAAAAACATTCGGTAATCCGCTCCATAGTTGCAGCCAGTTGAAAATAGTTAAATTAACATTGTAAAAAAAAAAAGTACACAGGAGCCGAGATACAGGTTTTTGAAGTCATAAGTTAACCAGGAGGTGGATTGGAGTCTAAATCTTGTAGGAGTGATATCTCCTGTTGCTGTGAAGGAAAAAATAAATAAAAAAATAAATAAAAATAAATAAAAATAAATAAAAATAAATAGAAATAATAATTAAAATTATTATTATTATTATTTTTTCAAAAAACGTATATATACGGTTTTGGCACTCAACGTTAGTATGGCCAAAACCGTATATATACGGTTTTGGCACCCAATGTGAACTGAAAATAGCAGACCAACAAGCACTTGTAGATCAGCTATTTTCACTAGTTTGGGTCCCGGGAAGACTTCTCTTTCGGGTCTTGAGCTAAAAAGTTTGGGAACCACTGATTTGAAGGGACAAGTGAAGATGAAAGAATCGACAAGAGGCTCCGATTCAGAAGTAAGTGGGGGATGCCGGTTACTGACATCTAGACAGCAGGAGAGAGTCCTTTAGTTTCCTTTTAACCACTTTGAAGCCGGTGTCGCTATTTTGAGGATGTCATTCTAGGCAGAAAACTATTTATTATTTTCCCCTCTACAACAAATCTCTTCACCGAATAACATGCCCAGAAAAGTGATGCTAGGTTTCATGTGGTTTAATAAAGTTCCTTTTCAACTAGCATCTAGGTATACTATGCAGATTAAAGACACAGGTACCATACCTGTATCCTGTCTGAATAGTTGTTCAGCAGCAACATCCCAGAACTGGTCACTTTTTTGGCCTCCACCATGGTCTTCAAGTCGGCCAGCAGGTTCATGTGCTTTGACATGTCCGTAGCTAGTACCTAAACACACAAGCACACGCACATACACATACACAAGCACACACACATGCAAACATGCATGCACGCACACACACACACACACACACACACACACACACTTTAATTAATATAGATCACTTCAGTGAGAATAGCTTCCCACGTTCAAGCTCCATTATTTGTCCTATACACCAGTGGTTCTCAAACGATTACATGTAAACACGTTCAAGATCTGTAAAAATAATCTAAATGGCAGATGAAGGTAAAAACTGCCGCACACTGGTTTAAAGCTCCCTTTTGCCTGATGAAGACCTATAAGGTCGAAACGTTGCACCATTAAATAAAATACGTTTTGGGATCTGCACACAATCTCCAGTGCGGCACGGAGTGACGGTCTTTGAGCTTGTGCATCTGCTATTTTTAAATAGCCATGATAACACATTTTGCTAGGGACCCCCTGGAACCCCTCCTACGACCCCTGGGGGTCCCCGGACACCACTTTCAGAACTAATAATATAAACAGCATGCAGTGTTCATGTTTGGTCCTCCGGGTATAAAGAGTAAAGCACAATAATAAAAGGACAATGTGCACACGATGGGGGTCTGCGGACAGATTCATATTAATTTGGGGTGTCCTTGACATGAAAATGTTTGAGATTCAAACAACATTGGAAGCAAGCCCAAATAAGCGACTACACTTTAGAAATAAGCCCAAAAAAAACATGACTTAACAGAAAAAGTTAACCTTAACATGTCAAGGCCCCCCAAATTGATATGTATTTACCGTGGACCCCAATCTGAAAAGGTTTTGAAACAGCAGTGCCAGGTGCACAAGCTCGACAAGGCCTCACTTCGTGCCACCATGTGAGCTTGTATATCTGCTATTTTTAAATAGGCACAGAAACACATTTTGCTGGGGGGGGGGGGACCCCCTGGAACCCCTCCAAGGACTCCCATTTACTGCATCAAGAGGTCCAGAGAAATCCCTCCCTCTGGCTCTTAGCTCAGGCTCAACTCACAATGTCTATGACCATCTTCCTGATGGACTGGCGTTGTTTCTTGGTAAGGTTCTGGAAGATGTCACAGTTGTCCTCCTGCAGCAGTTTGAAGCCCACCGCCAGGTGGTGGTTCTCCAGCACCGAGCAGTCGTTGTACATGAGGGCCAGCTCTGAGTCTAATCCAAGGAAAAAAAGAAAAAAAGTGAAGTAGGTGGTCGCCTTTTTAGGACACAGCACGCAGGTTGGGAGTCTATTATTTCCAATGGAGGAGTGAACGTGAACACAGCTTCTGAACCATTCTTTAGCTCCATGGTCATATTGGACCCGATCGTCACAAGCCACACAATCTTCCCTAGATTTTCATACTAAAATGGCTTCTTTCAGAGAGACAAATGAGGAGAACATCTACTTTATTATTATGACCGTTCTCTGTTCCAGCAAAGGATTTGTGTACCATTTCACCTCTTGTGGCTCCAATTGTGATGGTATCTTTCTATATTAACCATCTTTGGTCTGATGACAAATGACAAGAAGAAGAAAATACCCTAGTGTTGGTACCATATGGTACTGGGTTACATATGTGTAAGGTATAGTTTCCGACAAGTAGAAACTGCACACTAATCGTTGAAATGCAGATGTCCTTTATTAATACAAAAATGATTTGCCCTATAACAAGTTATGTGTTAATAAAAATAAATCTCAATTTCTGGCTAATTCAATTATATTTTTGGTTCTACTTTTCTGAAAGAATAAGGTCCACTAGGCCAGATACAAGGGTAAAAAACACAGATAGGGGTTTATTTACTAAGAAACTAACTAACGATCTGAATTATTTACTGATTTATAGCCGTTTTAAAATAGGCAAATATATTTTTCTATTTTGCTGGCGGAAATAGCAGACCTACCAGCTCATGTGTCACAATGTGTTGTGAGCTTGTAGATCAGCTATTCTTGGCAAAGGATCTTGGTGTAGAGGGGGAAACAAGTAGGGGACCAACCCGGTCAATAAAGTATACAAGGTATAAGTGGTTAAAACATTATTTCATATCTTCACACAATAAGCACAAACTCCAATTATATTTTACTCTGACTAATCTCTCAAGACAGATCCTGCAATATGCTGCTGTACATGCATTGAGGATAGGTCAGCGCTAAAATCCCAAACACATATTGGATTGACAGATAATGGACAAATGCCCCATGTTTATTTCCCCCTTTCACACAGAAAAAAAGCTTCAAATTAAGCGTGTTTGTGGTCCTGTCCTCTATACCGATATGAATCCACCTACGATGTTGAAATAGGAGATGTGGGAAACACTCACTGGTGTTGATGAGGAACTGGTTGTTGACTCCCGGGTGATCCACATCATGAATGGCACTGGCAAAGATAGCAGCTAATATCTCCAGGTCTGTGAACACAGCCTGAGGGAGAAGGAGAAGGAGATGATTACCGGGGAATATATTTCTACCTGCTGCTAAGCAGATGATCACAGATTGTCCCTGTCGTCCTCTTATCTCCATATTCTAATTTCTTTTAGTAAATTAACGCCCTACTTAATCATACCACAGCGTCACACAAAAGCATCAAAAGTATAGTAGATCCACAAGCTCGAAACGAGGTGTGAAGCGACGCGTTTTTAGCTTGTTGATTTTCTACTTTTGCTGTTTTTTTTTCATTTGAATCCTGAAAAGTAACAGTTTTTGACACATGAGGATTCTACCCGACAGAGACAATATGAGATGTGGTCAGTGAGGATGTTAATATTTGAATTAGCTTGAGTGGCTAGATTTAAATTGGTTCTCTTTAATGAAACGGTGTACACAGTCTCATTTAGGCGGCAGTGGCTCAGGAGGTAGAGCGGCAGCTCGGGAAACGGATGATTCCCAGTTCGAACCCGGGCTCCCCCAGAATTGGTGTCAAAGTGTCCTTGAGCAAGAGACTGAACCCGAGCAGGTTGGTGCCTTGCATGGTGTCCTCCACCGTGAATGTGTGTGTGGGTGAATGGGTGAATGTGAACTACATTGTAAAGCGCTTTGGAGAAAAGCGCTATTTAAATGCAGTCCATTTATCATTTGTCGAGCATTTTCAAATAGTGCCATTCTTACAGGCCCGAGAGTGGGTTTCATTGAACGATTTGGCCATTTCCCCCCGTTCAATCTTCAGCTTGCCACTTCAGTCAAGTTAATTCTTCTTTATGTTTTACGCCTTTTTTCTGCAGCTCCAGAACAATTTGTTCTAGTTCTCTCTCACTACAGCAGCAACACCATGATTTGCTTTGAGTATAATTTGGTTGATTTATCATCTATAAAACTGATATTTTGGGGATTTTTATTCCTTGCGTTGTGTGACGGTGCTTGTGCTGGCCATATCATAATGAAGAACAACAGCTAAAGTAGTTAATACAGCATAACAATAGTTTTAACCACTTTATCCTTGTATACGTTGGCTACTCAAAAATAGCAAGTAACAAATAACAAGCTCACAGCATGTCACTTTGGAAAAAAGTATTGGAAAATGTGGAATCATTTGGAATTTTCTCCGGGGTCCCTGGCACAAAAATGGTTTTCAGATGGGGGTCCGTGGTCAAAGATATATCAATTTGGGGGTGCTTGAAAAAAGAGAAAAAGTTTTAGAACCACTGCCTCTATTGTATTGCATTGGACTCAGTTGTATGGTGTTCTCTCCTATACCTCCAGAGCAGGCGAGGAGAGCAGCACATGCGTGGACTGGAGGACGTCAGCGGCGTGGACGTTGCTGTGGTACGCCACGTCTTCGCGGTAGTGGTCCTCCAAGGTCATCAGGTACGTAATCAACGTGTCTGACGGGATCTTGAACGTTTTCAACAAATCTCTTTCCTGCTCCAGATGGAAGAGAGAGAGAGAGAGAGAGAGAGAGAGAGAGAGAGAGAGAGAGAGAGAGAGAGAGAGAGACTTTATAAACCCTCAGACACCAAGCTAGCTGTTCCTCTCAAGTGTTGATTGATGTGGCCATAAACACAAAGTGGTGGAAAAAGAATAATATTTGCCTCTAGGGGGGCGGCCATAGCTGAGTGGTTAGTGAGCCCGCCTAGGGAGCCAGAGGCCCTGGTTGCCCCAGGTACGATTCCAGGCCACGCCAGCATTTGTGTCAATGAAATGAAATTTGTCCCTGAGCAAGACTCTTAACCCCTAATTGCTCACAGGCCCTCATTGGAAACAAGCCCGCAAGGACTTTCATGAACGTCCTGTTAAAAGGAATTATCCTTATTTATCCTCCGAGATGTATTGGAGTAGAAGTAAAAGTACCGAAAATTAGAAATACTCTAATAAAGTAAAAATACCTCAAAATTGTACTTAAGTACAGTACTTGAGTAAATGTACTTAGTTACTTTACACGACTGTAAACACATTACACACTGTACAAGCATTTGACATTCATGCACCCTAAGTTCATTATACATACTGTGTGTGTGTGTGTGTGTGTGTGTGTGTGTGTGTGTGTGTGTGTGTGTGTGTGTGTGTGTGTGTGTGTGTGTGTGTTCTCCTTGGATCGCCACCTTGCCGTGGTGGAGAGCCTTGCGTGTTCCTGATGAACCTGAGAGCGATGCCGTCTGGAGCTTAAGCTCCTGGTAGGGTCACCCATGGCAGTAAGGTCAAGGGGGAGGTTCCAGACAAAGAGCGATCCAAAAAAAGACCTCAACGGCGGAGTGGGCGGATGATGGTTGCAGAGAAGCTCCGCAACGGTCACAAAGGCGGAAGAAGGCTGCAGCAAAGATGGGCCCCCAATTGTCTTGGTCTCCATGCCATTGGACCCTGGCCCTCTCTTTGTCAAGGATAGTGTGGTGGCTGGCTGTGCACCAGGACCCACCATTACCCAATCCCCTATGCCCCCACTGCAATAGAGACTGTGGATCCCGGATTGGCCTCTACAGCCACCTCAGGACCCACAGATGACCAGACCCTCCTACAGGAGGACAATCATACGCGTTTCGAGTGATCGCCGATGATGAGTGAGTGAGTGAGTGAGTGAGTGAGTGAGTGAGTGAGTGAGTGAGTGAGTGAGTGAGTGAGTGAGTGTGTGTGTGTGTGTGTGTGTGTGTGTGTGTGAGATGTGTTCACATGTTTACCTGAACCACTGCGTACATCATGACTGTCAAGGGCCGGCCTCCTGAAAACTCAGTTACTCTGAAAATATTAAGGCCCCATCTGTTGATGTCCTCTAGCTCCTGAAATTACATTAGCCACATTCACTTGTTAGACACACATTTGTGCTGAACATATGGCCTTTATTCAATTTCCATCATTTCAGCATAATGACGACATTAGTTTTGCGTTGTGTTCTGTTTAATAGATAGTGTGGAGTTATGTTTTTTGTGAGACTTTTCAAGTCTCTCCATTGAACAATGCACAATAGAAATGGCTTTAAACTCAGAATCCCTTTATTGGCAGTATGTAGGACATGGTTGGACATAGGAACATGGGTGAGTGTAGGTGGAGAGAGAGCTAGCAGCAGCAGCAGTAGCACCATGTAAAAAAAAAAAGCACCACCTGCACCACCTTGTGTCACTATTTGGCATTGCAGTATAGTACCACATTAATAGACGGACTGTTACAACCTAATAAATGGTTTGTTTTTGGTCAAGGTAGGGCAGGGCGATATGGACAACATTTAATATCATAATGTTTTCACCAAATACCTCAATGTTAATATTGTGACTAGAATATCGAGATGTGAAGATAACATCCCCTCCACACATCCCCCCCAAACATGTTCAAAAATAGCTGATCTACAAGCTAACAACTCATCGCAATGTGACTTGTTGTGAGCTTGTAGTGTAGTTCTGCTTTTTTTAATAGCAGTTTATAGTTACCGGTAATAGTTTATTTTGATTTCGATACATATTATATCCAAAATCTATTCTGATATTGATACATAATAATATCGATACAATGCCCAGCCCTATAGGTCAAGGTGAAAGAACAACAGTAGAGTTCACCTTGGCGAGAGCATCCTCTGTGTGGGCCTTGACCCCGAAGCGAAGGATGTTGGGGTCGGTGAGGTCGGCGCTGTGGCAGGACTTCATGACGCCACTTATCTCACTCATACGCTTGTTCCTCCTCTCCTCCTCCTCCAGTAGGAGACCGGGCATCTCCACATCCTGTTGCCTATCTGGGGAGTGATGGGGACGTCCAAGATACAGAGGAGAGAGAACGAGAAAGAGAGAGAGAGAGAGAAGTTTAATGCTTTGTTGAAATAAACTGTTAGATATTGTCGCTGTCGGGCTGAAACCTCTTATCTCATTATTCTAACTTTTTAAAGTTTTTTCCTAAATTAACGCCCTACTTCATCATACTACTGCGTCACACACAAAAGTATGAAAAGTAGCAGATCCACAAGCTCCAAAAAAAGCTATTTTTGAATGTGAAAAGTCCTGAAAAGTAACAGTTTTGAAATGGAAAGATCTTTGGTTTATTAAACCACAATATAGTTAGTTTTTTTTTACCTAAGAATGTGTTGGATATGAACTCAGAGACCTGGATCCCTGAGCGACTCGTCTCTGAGAGGTGAGACAGTTCCCTGTTCAGCATCCTCTTGAACTGCACACAAAAACACAAAGACAAGTCCTATATTAGTTAAGAAGAGGACGACCACGGCGCCTCAGCCAGACCAAGGCAGGGCCTGGTGGCTGTTTAGGCTGTTTTCGCTGTGCAACATGCTTCCATAGAAGACACGCTGGCTTCCACGGAATCCAAATGACTGAAATCAGTCGTGGTGACTGAGAACTTTAACCATGAGTTTAGGAATGGGAGCGGAGGTGTAAGAATGACTTGTTTAAAGTGGTACCTTATTGGAGGCCATCTCACTGACAGAGTGCCTGGTCTGTAGAGTCTCCAGCTGGTCCAGACACCAGTCCAGCTCCTCCAGGGTTTCCAGGGCAAGTTTCTGCTGGGCCTCCTCTGAAACACAGAGACACAAAACAGGGAGGTAGAGAGGGAATCATATTTTCGTTGATTTCTGTGAAGTTTTAGCAATGAAAACATCTTCTCCGTGAGCCCAAGTCACATGTAAAATGTAACCACTTCATCCCAGAATAGGGATGCTAGGGTTTATCTACTGTAGTTTGCCCATTAAGACCTGAGGCTGATTCTACAAATGCCTTCTAAACCAGTAGTTCTCACGTTTTTGAATAGCCAATGCTAAAATCTAAAATGATACAGATGCTTTCCCGGTTTTAATGGGTTAAGTTTTAATGCTATAATAATTAACGCTGCCTGCTCATATCAACATGAGTTTTTTTTAAAACATTATTTAGGGATGGGCATTTGGACCTTTTTTTGGTAAATATTTAAGCTTTGGACTGTGGGCGATTAACCGCGGTTAACCATCTAAAACATCATATCAATAAATAAAGTTGCAGTCCTATGTGTGGGCAGTTCGAGGGCCTAAAACATATATCGTAACATACATTAGGTCTTTATCTCAAGGTTGTTTTCTTCGCTTCAAATGTTTTTTTTTGGTATTGAAAAATATTGTATGAGGAACAATTGTAGATTATATTTAAGTGATTTATTCCATTATTCTGTTAATATTTTATGTATGACTCAATTTGGGTTATTAAGTCCTAAACGGTTACGGTTAACCGTTTAACTGTCCCATCCCTAATCAGTATGTATTATTGATTAGGTGTGTTGTGTTCCCAGAGGCACACAATGTGATGACAGTTCATTTGCATCCAGTGAGAGGACATGTTGTGTCGGGTCATTGTGTCTATTTTGTCTCACCTGGCACAGGAGCTTTGATAGCAGGGGGTTGGTGAGACAAGGGGGTCCGTCTGTGAGCAAAGAAGATGAAGAGGGAAAAGTGTTGGAAAAACACAGATGTGGTTCAGACCAAGAGACAATATCTAATCATAGGTTAAAACCCTTTGAACCCCAGGGTCCCAATTCTGGGGTGAACATTCACGAAAATAGTCGATCTACAAGTAGATATGCTATATAAGCGAAGAGATTTGTTGTAGACTAAATATGGAAATTCTAGCAGATCTAGGGCCCTGGGGGGCTTCGGTCAACTAAGTATATATGGTTTAAGTCAGGGGTCTTCAACAGGGGGTCCGGGACACCTAAGGGATCCTCAGAAATACTGCAGGGTGGGCACTAAATCTTTGTGTGATAGGGACTTGTTTTTTTTTATTTTTACATTAACCATTTGAACCCTCGCATCCCTATTCTGGGGGGAACATTGGCCGAAAAATTGCAGATCTACAAGCTCACAACGTGTCACAGAGCTTGTAGATCCGCAATAGTTTTTTTTTGTGTAGAGGGAAAAAGAGCAGAGCAGACCAAGTGCCAAGCCAAAGGTCAAGTTTACAAAGTATTGAGGGTTTAAGTGGTTAAATGTCTGAAAACAAACATTTAACATGAATCCAATATGTAGTGGGGGTCCCTGCTTCATCTTTCTCTCAGCTAAGGGGTCCTTGGCCTGAAAAACGTTGAAGACCCCTGGTTTAAGTGGTTAAAATTGTGTTTTTTTATTATTAATTTAATGGCTTCAGAGAGGCATCATAACATGAGAGAGTAGAGAGATATACCTACTTGTTTGAGACTCTGTCTTGTTGTAAGTTGGCCAAAGCAGCAAATCTGCTGCGTACTGTCCTCAGGCTAGCGAGTACCTGTACAGAGAGATCCAATTAATAATACTACTGACTACTACAACTATAAATACTCACAGTAAATCTATTTGTAAATCTTAAAGATGAAGTAGTTTAGTGATTTTAGAAATACTTTGGTATATGTCACCAGGGCCTTCTTATACCAAGCAGCTTCTACAGCCCAGGGACCTGACGCTTCAGGCCAGGACCCCAAATGAAAGCGTTATTAATTTAAAATAGGCTACATCTATCAACTTGGCAAACATGGTTTAGCTTTAGTTTCGTTTTTCTTTTGTCTTCTTTTGTGGTCTTTTTTGGCATGCCATAGCTGTGTGATTCTGCAAAACCACTTACAGTACCACATTAAAAAAAGAAAAACAAATAGTCTTCCAGCCTGGATTCGTGTAACGTGCCGGTATTTTGGTTGTGTGTAATATGGCACTGACACTGAAGTGGGACTTGTTGCTGTGCTCAGTGTGCTGTGAAATATTAATCTGCTGCATATTAAAAAAGAAAAGAGAAATCTTGACCTGTAACTACGTACCGGCCGATTCTAAAAACGCCTTCTAAATCCTGACCTTTTCTGAAAAACTTAAAATATTTATAAAAAAATTACAAAAGATGTATGTTGCTATGTACTGTACGTAGCAACAGGAACCCTAAAAGGGGTTCCCGTCTTGAAAGGTATAGTTACAAATAGGGGTTCCTGCCCACAATGGCTTAAATAGGGGGGCAAACCAAAACAAACCAACTAAATTTAACTAAAAAATAAGATTTACCACCACTGAAAGCCAAACTGATAGCCAAATGGCAGTTCTGATAACTGCTCCAGCTGCGGCCACTTCATCAGTGGGGTGAGGGGTGCTGCAAACGCTTTTCAGTACCGATTTAGCACTATTTCAGAAGCCCCCGGACTGTATTTCGGCACCGTTTCTTTTCTTTGGTGCCCCGGGTTGCAGCCCTAAAGCTTGTGTATTAAGCCGGGCCAGTATATGTACTGTATTCTTACTGTAGAGCCTGCAGAACTGAATTATTACACTGTCACATACCCAAGCCCCAGCCCTGCATGCAGCAAAACTCACCTGTGCAAATGGTGTAACTATTAGATCCCCTGTGTAGCTGTAAAAAACAGAGGAGAGTATTAACTTTCCAATAATATATGTATGTTTTATAGTTCAAACATTAATTTAGTTATAATGTATCGCATACTGACTTTTACCAAACACCATGTTTTGAGGAAAACACAGCCTCACTGCGGATGTCACATAAGATTGACCTTCTGTGAGATGAACTTGGTAAGATGACACATCTCTTAAAATGTCCCTTATCTCTGCTCCTGCCTCTGACCCCTCTGTTTGTGTCCCATGTCCCGCCGTGCTCAGCTCTTTCGAACCTGTAACATTGTCCTTTTTGGAGGATGTAGTCAGCCACATGAAGGCCTCAGGTTCACCTCACGACGTCATCCCGGCCCGCCTCTTTAAAGAGGTTTTCCCTAGCATAGCACACATGGTACTATAAATCATAAATGGCAGTCTCTCTTCTGGTCTTGTTCCCACATGTTTTAAACATGCTGTAGTGCAACCACTGCTTAAGAAGCCAGGCCTCGACCCCACTGTGTTGGCTCATTTCCGGCCCATATCGAAATTGCCGTTTATCTCTAAGATATTAGAGAAGGTTGTCTATGCCCAGCTCCAGTCTTTTCTAGAGGAGCATAATATCCCTGAGGTCTTCCAGTCTGGCTTTAAAACCCGGCATAGTACCGAGTCCGCCCTAGTAAGGGTATTTAATGACATCCTCCTAGCAAATGATGCGGGCGACTATGTCATTCTCGTCCTGTTGGACCTGACGGCTGCATTTGACACAGTGGACCACAACGTCCTGCTCTGGCGTTTGCAGCACCTAGTGGGTATCTGTGGCACTGCGCTAGGGTGGTTCAGGTCCTACCTGACAGGCAGAACCATGTCTGTCAGCGCCGCTGGCTCAGAATCCTCCCCGGCTCCGTTGTCCTATGGTGTTCCACAGGGCTCAATTTTAGCTCCGGTGCTCTTCTCTTTATATCTCCTGCCGCTAGGGTCCATCCTCAGGAAACATGGCATTTTATTCCATTTTTATGCTGATGACAGCCAGATCTACGTCCCCCTGAAGAAGAAAGACGCTGCTCCTAAAGCTCTTCTCTCTTGCCTGGACGACATTAAAGCCTGGATGGCACTAAGCTTTCTAAGCTTTAACGAAAAGAAAACTGAGGTGGTGGTGTTTGCCCCAAATGGTTCTTGTAACCCCCCTCCATTTGATCTAGGCCCCCTGGCTCAGTTTGTGAAGCCAACAGTCTCCAACCTGGGTTTTAAAATGGACAACGAGTTTAAGTTAGATCGCCAAATTAGTTCAGTGGTGAAGTCTAGCTTTTTTCACTTGAGACAGCTGGCCAAAGTAAAACCCTTTTTAACCACACAGCACTTTGAGACAGTAATCCATGCATTTATTACTTCTCGGCTGGATTACTGTAACGCCCTCTATCTTGGAGCCAGTCAATCTTCCCTTGCACGCCTCCAGTTAATACAGAATGCTGCTGCCCGTCTTCTAACTGGCACGCGCAAGAGAGAGCATATAACTCCCATCCTCGCCTCTCTCCACTGGTTGCCCGTGCACTTTAGAATCCAGTTCAAGGTTCTGCTTTTGACCTTTAAATCATTAAGTGGTCTCGCCCCCCCATACCTCTCTGAGCTCCTCCACCCCTACTCTCCTGCCCGCTCCCTCAGGTCAGCTGACCAGATGCTGCTGGAGGTTCCGAGGGCGAAGCGGAAGCTTAGAGGGGACAGAGCTTTTTCGGTCGCGGCCCCCAAGCTCTGGAACGACCTTCCCCTGCAGATTAGGCAAGCCCCTTCTCTGGCCATTTTTAAATCCTCTCTTAAAACGCACTTTTATTCTTTGGCTTTTAACATAGCATGAGACCTCTGACCCTGTGCTGCCCCCCCCTCAGTTTTTCTTGTTTTGTGTGTTGTCATTGTATACTGTGTTTTTAGCTACTGTTTTACTTATTACCTATGCACTGTACAGCACTTTGTGGCAGCTGTGGTTGTTTGAAATGTGCTCTATAAATAAAGTTGAGTTGAGTTGAGTCCAACCAAACATGTAGAATGTTAGATTTCGACCAGGCTATATGTCTCATCCATGTCATGATTTCGACGATGTTCCAATGAGATGTTTGTTCTTAAACCAAATGATGATTACATATGTTTGTTCTCAATTGTCCTTATTTGTTAAAGCATGTTTTAGCCAGCACTATTTACGCACTAGTTAACTAGTTGGCATGCGTCAAAACAAGCATCAAACCAGTCTAATAAGCGTACAGCCTACCATTTCCATCTGTTTTATTTCACTAATTATCGGTTAGCTTTTTTGGAGCACTTGGCTGATGATACCTGAGAGACAGAGTGTGTTGCATTGCGGGTAAAGGATGTACTTGAATGTCAATCTAAATAGACTAGCCAGCCTTGCAAGCTTCATCATCACTCACCTTCCACTAATGACAGACTCAAACCTTCGTGACAGCACACCTGGCCTAACAAAATATCAAAATATTTCAAAGACTTATTTTCAGGTCTGGATCAGACTTGAGATAATGTGACCTATGGCATTAAACAATATACATACAGTATAAGTGTTATTTTGAGGTCAACAACAGTTTTTCAGAATGTGGCTGTCATTCTTTTTTCATACATAAAAAGGTAAATAAAAGGACTCCTTAGTTCAAAACGACTCCTTAGTTAAATAAACCTGGGGGGGGCAGGGGGGGGGGGGGGGGGATATCAAAACACAGACAAAACAAAACAAAACAATAACAAATATCGGAACCATAAAAGACGGTGCTTACACGTCACTGCCAGTAGAGGTGTTGCTTGACCTGATCATGGGTGAAAGTTCATAGTCACTGTCTGAGCGGTACAGGAAGGACTCCCTCCGCTGGGTGTGATGGAGGCTGGACTGCACAACGAGGCCCGACGGCCCCAGGAGGGTAGGACCCGATGGCCTGCTGCTGCCCACATCCAAGCTAGAGACACGAGAGAGGGTGGAAAGTGTTGGTGGTGTGAAATTGGCACATTCTTTTGTAAAATAAAAACGAGACCCCTTAAATAAGTGCCGAGATTTAATTATTGCAAAAAAATTAAAGGATATTCTTTTCTCTCTTTTTTTTATTAAAAAAAAAGTTTTTAATAAAGTTAAATAGCTCTATATTCTGATAGTAATCACCGTAAAAGTTCAGTAGCAGGGGTCTCCCAGTCTCTCCTACTCTCAAGTAAAAAGTAAATTACATTTTTAGGTAGAATTTTTAACTAAGATTCTAACTCACAAATGTTAAGGACAATGATGTGCCATTCTCAGAGCACAATAGACACTATACAATTGAAACAGAATTGTATATATTCTTTGTATTAAGTCCTTAGCTACATGGCCTTACACAATGCTTGCCTCTGTAAACACAATCTTTGTTCAGTTCTCACATAATTAAGTGTCTTGCTTTGTCAATTGATGTAACCTCTTTTGAACCTAAATATTTTATAGAACACTTAACTCTCTGTCCTGGATAGGGGTCTAAAAAAATGCATGATTAATTCACCTTTTTAGCAAGGAGAGATTATTTTGTATTAATTTATTTTCAACAAATCGATAATTTACATGTGTGGCTTCTGCGCTATCACATTCTATCATGGTGACGGCTTAATCATTTGGTCATATTACACTGACATCATAGTAGAGTGTTATCTCCTGTCCCGTTTTAAGAAGGGATTTCACCTTCACCTACGTCAGTCCCAAGGCAGGGATTAGGGAATGGTTGTAATCAATGGGGTCCTTAAAAGATTAGTTACCGCTAAAGTGTGTAGAGTGATGTGTGTATACATACACCCAATCACAAGGGACTTAGAACTGGTAATTTGATATAGTTTCAGACTGTAAACAAAAACACCACACTATCAGTAAAACAGAAGTTTTAATATCTAACTAGCTAGCATAAAATAATTCCATTATTGTTATTATTGTTATTATTGTTATTATTGTTATTATCATTATCATCATTATTATTATAATTATTATTGTTAATTTACTAGTGGTGTAAACAGGACGGAAAAGATATTGACACATTTTTATTTCTAATAGCAATAATAGAATGTTATCATACAGTATACAGATGTACACAGTTAACTACCAGATAAATGAACAAGTAGTCTGGTGGCAACGATGGTTTAGCAGGTTTTTTGAGCGTGTGAACTTACTGACCGATTGAAATAAAGTTTGCTGTGAAAGTATCGGCTGTTGGAGTCTGTTTAACTGGCCCAATTATGAGTATACATTAGTGTTATCTTTTTAGATAAGCTTCTAGATATGGGACTGTGGTTTCTGAAAGGAAGTAAGGCTATACAATACCTATCACACACAAACACATACACTATTATACATTTTAAATGTTTTCAATGTACTGTTGGTATTTAGCAAGCATTTTCGCAGACAGTCTTATCCAGCGGGACTTACAAGGGTAAAATCTGAGTAAATGCATGAACCCTAGTCAACAGAGAACAGGGTAAATGGTCACAAGTAGAGTGCAATGAAAACAATGCAGAGCTTCAAAGTTAAACAGCCTCCCACTGAAAATGTACATTCCAATATGTGAGACAAGGAGAGAATGGTAACACAGTACTACATTTCTTTTCTTAAGTAAAAGTATCCATACTGCCATGTAGAAATACTGCCATGCAGAAATACTAAGTAAAAGTCCGGAATGCTACATTTACTTGAGTAAAAGTACAAAAGTATTGGTATCAAAATGTACTTAAAGTACCAAAAGCAGAAAGTACTCATTATGCAGAATGTCCCGTTTGGGTAATATATGTTTTGTAATAATAATCTAAATCTACAAAGTAACTAGTAGTAACTAAAGTTTTCAAATATTTTTTGTGGTAAACATCTCCACCAGGTGGGAAACTTTCACACATCCAGCCATCCTGGCTATCTGGAGTTCTCAACTTCCAGCTCCTGGATCATTGAACGATGGATTTAAACCAGCAATGAGGTAGAAGAGAGCAGTGGTGCTAAGAATGGGCTCTGGGTGGGAAACCCCAGGGGTCCTTGAGGGGGTTCCAGCCCAGGGTTAAGTGCACTGCCATTTCACCAGCTAGAAGTTGTTACCCCAATGAGAGAATGTATAAGAATGACTATTCCAACCTCATATGGTTTCACTCCCTCTACTGTTATCCCCCCACCTAAAGTTGTAGAATTGTCTGCTAAATCTACTAATGATAATACTAATACTACTACTACTAATAATAATAATAATAATAATCACGAGAGAACCAGCGTTTCTCCCATCCCACAGAGTAGTAGTGCTGTACTAGGGGACCATTCACTTCACTTCGACCTCGTACAGTAACACTTTAAAAACTGCACACCAAAACAACAACAAGACTCTTAGGAACGGTGTCACTCCAAAAAGACAGGTGTCATTAAACATTAAACAGATGTTACTGCTGTGGTTGTTTTACTGGAACAGCTCGGCTCAGTTCATGTGCCCGACGTGGAGCAGAAAATATATGCAGTGGAGTGAAACAGAAGAAAGAAAAAGAAAGAACACATTAAACGCTCATACCCTACTTTCAAGAAGTTTTGGAAAAGAAGGAAAGTTCTACAAGATCCCAACGTATCGCATCATGACACGTTGTGAGCTTGTAGCCTACATACAATATTTTCAAAGAATGTTCGAGAAAACAGGCAAGAAATAATAGATATACTAGTGACACCAGGGTTACAAACAACACAGCCAAGCAGCATGACATCCTACCTATATGATTTTTGCAGTCGTTTCCTCTTGGTTCCTCGTGTCCTGCCGAAGTGTCCTTGAGCAAAAGACTGAACGTTCCGCAACTCTGCCATCATAATTTGCTCAGGTGAAGATCGAGGGTCAGGTGAAGGTAGCTAACTGGAGTATATCTGCTGACAGAGTAAAAAAAAGCATCAGTTTCCAACACTTTTTTTCCCCTTCTTCCAGAATCCGTTCTCTCCTTCCTCTGTGAAGTGTGAAGTGTGTCAGATATGAGATCTACTTGCCTCCCTCAGCCAACTCAACTCCACCTGGTTGCTCACACCTCCTCCTCCGTAAAGCTGATTAGTTGGATGAGTTCAGGGAACAATCTGGCTGAGCATCTGGGTCTTTATGTTCTGACACACAACAGAACACCCTGCCTCGCTGTACTGGAATCAGTAATAGGAAGACAATGCTCCACTAAAGCTGTTAGTGCCAGCCAGTGGATGATTTTTATAAAACTTTAACCGCATTAACCGTGGCTGGGGTCCCAGTTTCAGGCATGTAGTAGAATATTTACAAAACAATACATTGTTTGCTTCCACCAACAATTGTGAAAATGGCTATTTTTGCCATGTGTCATATGATGCAGTATACAGGGTTTAAGTAAATATATCATTCCTCCCACAGTGTCTAGAATGTACTGCACTCCCAGTCTCTTTAAGGGGTCACACATTCACATAAATGTGCACTGTCATATATTAATAGCATGGGTAGATGTGCATGTACAGTATGAAAAGGAGTTGCCACTCGAAAAGTGAGCTGAAACTGAAATACCAGAGAGGGTGAATTGTACACTTTGTATTCCATAGAATTGGAATCATATTAATCAAATATTACCATTATTTTACATTCTGATTATAGATGTGCAACTGTGTCTATCCCTGCCAAGCTGCTCTCTCCTGTGTCCAGTTAGCCTGATCCTCGGTGTGGTTAGTATTGTTATTATATTGTGGCGGCATGACTTACTTACCATATAGCCAAGTTAGCATTCATGTTTTGGTTATAGTAGCTGACAATGCACAAGTGTGTGTGTGTGTGGCGTAGCTAAGCCTCTTAAGAACACCAGACAAGTGGAGCCTTATGGAAGCCTTCAGGATTATGGTTTGGCATTTGGGATGCATTTATGAGATCTCTCATGGTCAAGGGACACGAAGACAGCTGTAGTGCAGCTTAAGAGGACACTGTTAGGTTTATGTGTGTTATATGAAAGTGCCTTGTGTGCCATCTGGAACGGATCATTAGGACAATTTAAGTGTTCTTTGAGATAAGCATACTGATGCAATTGAGTGGCCATTCACTTGACTTTAGGCCGATAGTGGCTAAAGTCCAACAGGTGTTTAAGCCTCTTTCTTGGCTGAAAACATGATTCTCTGTATGATTCACTCCATCCATCTGGTTCATGGGACCTCTTTAAAACAAGCTGTGATTCTGGACAATCTCACCTCGAGGAAGATAGATAACTTCAAATACATTTTAAATTGGATGGAGACTTTACAGAGCATTTTAACCATTCTGACACCATTATTTCTAAAGTATGCATGCTTTGTTAGACAATAGAACACTTCAGCGGGGGTGCTATGATTAACCACTTAAACCCTTTATACTTCATTGTTCAGAGTCGCCCAGGGCTCTATACTAGGTCTGCTAATATTTCCCTCTATACCAAGTCCTTGCCAAAAATTGTCAATCTACAAGCTCACGTGTCTTGTCGCGACATATGAGCTTCTAGATCTATTCATGGCGAATGATCGCCCCCAGAATAGGGAGCTAGTTTGAGGTGCCAATAAGGAGGACCCTTGCATATAACTAATCGCAATTACCCTGTGATATATTGCTGCCAGCTCATGGAAGCATAGCTTTAATTAAGCCTTGCTACCAGTGGTGGAAAGTAACAAAGTACATTTACTCAAGTACTGTACTGAAGTACAATTTTACTGGAGTATTTCCAGTTTGCAGTACTTTTACTTCTACCCCACTACATCTCAGAGGCAAATATTGTACTTTTACTCCACAATTATTTGAAAACTTTAGTTACTAGTTACATATAGATAGATATAAATTACTATATTATAAAACATACATTAACCACTTTAGCCCTATTTTGTACCTAGGCTATTTGAAAATAGCCAATCTACAAGCTCACAACGTGTCGCCATGCGACGTGTTGTGAGCTTGTAGATCTGCTATTTTCTAACTTTTTTGTACTTTTACTTTTGGTACTTTAAGTAGCATTTTTGGTGCCAATATACTTTTGCACTTTTACTTCTTCCACCACTGCTTGCTACCCAGAGGGCAGGAGCCTGTTCTCTCCTGTTTCTGTAGCATAAGGCAGCTTGATGTCCAAATACCTGGACACAATGCTAGCATGACTCAATCCAACCCATGATGCTGGGTGACAAGCAGGATCGACTTAACCCATTGAGACCTGAAGCCGATTCTACAGGTCTCCTAAATCTCAACAGTATTCTGAAAAACACACGTTTCTGTATCAGTGGTGCTCAATCTTTTTCATGTCAAGGACCCCCAAAATTATATGTATTTGGCCGCGGACCCCCATCAAAATATCTTTTTCCAGGGACCCCCCAAGAAGCAAAGATTTGAGTTAAAAATGTTCGCTTTAAAAATATATATATATTCAAAGATTTGCACACATTTTCACGATTTTTCAAAAATAGCAAATCTACAAGCTCGGCGTAGTACGGCACTCGGTGCCGCGCTACGAGCTTGTATATCTGCTATTTTTGAATAGCCCAAAGTGTAAAATAATGCTTTTTAGCTCAAATCTAAAAATGACAGGGATCGAACCCCAACCTCCCCGTCTCAGGGCGGATACTCTGACCACAAGGCCACACTGCGCTGGTATGAAGCAAAGCTTTACTTACTCTTACATGTCATTTTGTGTTGTATCATTTAATCTGTTGCTATATCATGAAATGTATATTTGTACAGAAGTGACACTATTTTGTATATTTTGATTTCCAGTATTTGACTTATTTTGCTGTTAAGTTTGACTTGAATTGAATTATCACTTACACGCAGGGCAAGAAAACCATTTTGCTTGCACACCAGAGGTTTGTCACTGAAGTAAAAAAATAAACATTACTTCTCTTCTATGAATGCATTACTGTCATTAAGAATATCATGAGGAAACAACCATGGAAGTTATGACACATTTATTGGACGACGTGGTAAAATACAAACATACTTATGGTATGTTGAGCGGTGAAATGGTAGCAAATCCTTCTCAGGTAACCAGAGATGGTCTAGGACTGAATCCCACCAGTTGTGCCCCCGACCCTTTCCTACTGTCTCAAAACAAACGGGACAAATACAAAAACATTTGATTTGCATTCCTAGTGCTTCTATGTGATACTGACACCAGAAGGTAACTTATTAATCCTTTCTCAACACGTTTTATAAAATCATCGCACCTAAAGTTGTCATAATAGAGACGACGGCAGAATCACACTTTAGTTCGGTGTGTTGTGTGCGCTAATGCATTGAAATAAATTTGATTTATGCAGTGAATACCAAAGACCAAAACAACAGGATGCTTCATGGGTTCCCATGAATAATTTTCCAGTTGCATTCGTTTCTAAATAGTTTTATTGTAGTAATGTATGATAACTTAATGATCATAAATACAGCAACCGGGGATATGATTCCCTATGTGGAAAGCAACTTAACTTAAGATCTTGTTTTATGCATGAACCAAAGACCCTATGGCCACGAAGCATTGCAAATCTGGCAAGAGAACCCACTCAATTCCAGGTGTTAGGCCTGCAAAGAGTAATTTTAACTGTCATTCAGAATACATGAATACAGGTGAAACGTGTACTAGTGTAAGTGTATAAACAGGTGACAGGCTTTCTGTTAGTCTGGGATAGTTTGTCGTACATCAACAAAAATATGATTTCAACAGAAATCACATATGACTCGGATGAACTCAAATCTGATACAGAGTTTACAATTCAATCATTTGCGAGTCACCATTTATGATGTTACACATCACTGACAACAATCAGCAAGAGCCCCAGTAAGAGGCACACACACACAGTTACAGCCGTCACTCCGGGCCACCGTAGATCTTACAGTGCAGGTACGCTAGTTTCTCCGCACGGGTTTTCCTCAGGAGGGGCATCCACTCCCAGTGGGGCAGCTCCACCACCCTGTAGCCAGTCAGCTGCAGCTGTCTCCTCTTCATGGCATGGAGACCCATAAGCTGGTGGGTTCGGTAGCAGTACTGGCTCCTGTTGGACGCCTGGACAGCTAGCTTGACCGAGGCCGCTTTGGGGGAATCTCTGTGGTCGGGTTTGGTGTGAACCCCGGAGAAAGTACATTCGGCTAAGTCCACCGCTCCTACCCTGAATACCCCCTCTCCTCCTTCTACTGGCTCTATCCTGCGAAGAGGAGGTGGTCGTTGAACAGCAGGAGGGGTGCTTGACTGGTGGGTGGCATTTCTGGATTTTGTCAGCTGTGCCAGTAGCTCCTCGGTGAGCACAACACCCGTGTTGGTTTTCTCCCAGCCGTGATGAAAAGGAGCAGTCGATAAACTCTTCCCTGGGGATGAACTGGTGTTAGGGGACGTGGTCCTCACTGGCATTGGCCGTCCGGCGGGGTCAAGATGAACTTCCAGGTCGATAGAGCGGGTGTGCGGGAGGATCATCCGTTTAGATACAAACTCCGGGCCTCCCAGGAGATCCTGCAGTGCACATTCTGCCTCTTGGACCTCCGGCTTCAGACAAACATCAGACTGGGCGTATTCCCACAGCATCGCCGCCACCTCTTCCCTCAGCTGGTGGCCGAGCCGAGGCCCCGTCCAGTGAGGGAGCTCCAGACCCACAGTTCCATCCAACGTGAACAGGTCTTTCCTCAGGTCCATCTTTGAGGATTGTGTCGCTAGGGAGATGAATTCGGGGCTCAAGGCCAACTCCAGCAGGTCCTCTGGGAGCTCAGAGACAAAGGCCAGACCAAGGAGTCCAGTGAGAAGATGCTCAGGGTGACGCTGGAACTCTGCTTTCCTCTGTCTCATGGCGTGTGTGAGGCTGGAGTAGAGGGCTGGGTGTTGGCTGGGGAGGACTCCCATCGTGCCAAAGGCCCACAGCAGTTTCGCTGAGTCTTTGCTCCTGCAGTGCGACGCCAGTGAGGGCAATCTCTCCGCCACGGCGTTCAGAACCCGGTCATCGCGGTAATGCAGCGCAGAGGAGGCCAGCGCCACGTGCATCAGCCCCTGGACGCCCATCTCGGGGGCCCGACGGGGCACTTCTCGTGCCATGGCCTTTAGCCACGGCATGTGATCGAGCCAGCTAAAACGCATCAGTTTCAACACGTTGACCATGGCATAGTCACTCATGTCTGCCACCACAGAATGGGCCTTGTCCACCAGGCGGTACACCGCAGCTTCAGGGAGTGACATCTGGGATTTAAAGAGCCCCAGGCACACAGCGCCAACCTCCTCAGGCTGTAATTTATACAGGTGCTGCATCAGGAGCTGCTCTACGGGACGGACCAGGTTTGCCGGGCACTGCCTGCTTTCTCCTATGACATATAACAACTGGATCAGCTCTGGGACGCCAACCTGTCCTAAATGCAAGCTCACAGAGTCATAAAGGCTCTTGAGGAACTCAGGCACTTGTCTCCCCAGGCAGCGCCACAGGTCTGCCACCAACAGCAGCCGATGGAGGCCCATCTGTCCGGCCCTGGAGCTCAGCTCTGCCTCGTAGAGCCCCAGCATGCTGTGTCTGGACGGCAGCCCCAGCCACACGAACGCCTGCAGCACCTGCAGGAGCTGAGTGTCTGTGAAGTGCTGCAGGTTTTCCACGGCGTAGCGGAGGAGCATGATGAAGCGCGTGTCGCCCCTCACCAGAGGGGTCTGATTCGTGTGCACGTGGCCGAGCTCCTGAAGGATCTCGGTGACCATCGCAGCATCCATGCTGCCCTTCAGAACGGTCACTTTGTGGAGAAGGAGGAAGGCCTCTTCGGCATTGATCGGGTGGGGGCGGCAGCTCAGGTCAAGGGTCATGGAGGCGTACTCTGGCCGGCACCGTTGGAAGGCACGCGGGTCACCCTTAACGTCAGGCTGCGGGGCGTCAGAGGAGTATGACGGCGGTGATGGCGGCTCTTCCTCCGAGGCTTTGCTGAAGGCCAGATCCACCAAGGTGTTTTTGGTGCTGGAAAGCCACCGTGAGGAACTCACGCTGTAGTGGTTGCTCTGCTGCCTAAAGGCACCGGCCAGAGTGGACAAACACAACTCGTCGTCCTCACTCTCCGTCTTGCTCCTGGACGATCTGTTCTCGCTCCTGGACGATCTGGTCTCCCGTGTGAACTGAGGGTAGGACAGGGGGTTGTACTGCAGCCTGTAGCTACCTGGTACGGCTGCCGCCTCATGGTGCTGCAGCTCCTCGTCCACCTCTCTCTCCTCCTCCTGCTCATCGCCCACGGCCTCAGGTCTGCCATGGAGCTGGTGCAGAGGTCGCGCCCGGAGGAGACCTTTGCCCAGCGGGAAGAGACGACGCAGCCTGGCCACGTGTCGACAGGGCTCCCAGGCAGACATACACTCTGTCTAAAAGGCAAAAGAGAAGGATTTAGTTTAAAAAGAAAGTCTATTCATTTGGGCTAAGAGTGACAGATAGCTCACCAATATTCACATTATTCACATTGCAATTATGGCAAGGTAATGTCTATCTGTCTGTCTGTCTGTTTGTCTGTCCATTTATTAATTTCTGGTTCAGAATCACTGAACTGTACATCCTATTTCAGTATTTATTATATATATATAGTATATGATTAATTATACTATATTAATTATAGTATATGATTAATGACAGTCTAATTGAAGTATAAATTACACAAATCTCTGCCTGACTGCGTGCATGTTGGAGTGTGTATCTGTCATTCACGTATCTCGAGAACCGTCGGACCGATCAACTACAAACCTTCCGTACGTATCACAGGCATATATGGATATCTGATTGTACAGAACCACCAACCGACCAAAGTGACCGTATATGGGCATACCGCTTAATATACCCATTACCCCTATATACCCATTTATGGGCATCTGTATATGCCGATGACATCAGGGATCTCCATATATGGGCATAAAAGGGACAAAGACAGACAGATACAGCAGCGATATCCATATATGGGGACACAGACAGACAGAAAAACAAACATATCTCCATGTATGGTCACTAAGTGACGTGTTGTAAGCTTGTAGAGCTTTTTTATATTTGAAAATGTATGAACATTTTTCAACATGGAAACGATTATGGCGATTATGCAAAATAATTACGACTATCTCAAATGATATTGTGATTAGACGATTGTGATATTGTGACAGGCCTATCTAGGATGAAGCATAAGAATACTGTAGCTGCAATAAAAAGCCCAACAAATTGTCCTCTGATCATTTTGTCACACAGGTATATCTTTAGCAGACTAATGAACCGATATAATGAATTGGTTTATTAGTCATGAACATAAATCATGACTTAAGTCTTAAATTATTGGAAACTAACTACAAACCCATTATCACTCACCAAGTGAGTTATTGATTATTATAGCCTAAGCCATGCAGGAAAGGTTTCATGCTTTCCCAAACTGCACCAGAAGATGGCACTGTAAGGAAACATTTGTTTTAGTGCTGATTCAAAATGCCTGTGGGTCGGGATTTTGGGGGGGGTTTCCCAGACGACAGTTATGTGACAAGTTAAGGACTTTTAAGACCTTTTGAATACATAAATAAATACAAAATAAAATACCATTACTGCTTCAAAAGTAATCAACAAACTATACTATACTATGAAAACTGGTCAAATATTGGCCAAATTGTCAAATAATATAAGAAAGAGTTGTGAAAATAGCCAATGTACAAGCTCACAGCTTATACATCGGCTATTTTCACAATATGTATCTGTGGCACAGAGTCAAACAAAATGTATTGCCTCAACTCCTACAATTTCAAGTGCTTGTCAGGGTGAGGGGGGGGGGGGTCCCCAGTTCAAATATGATTATTGTTGGGGGTCGCGGCCTGAGACGGTTGATGAGAACCACCGCAATAGCAGACAGGAATTGAGTCTCCATCGTTCTAATGGACATAACTGCACATGTTGATAAGTGGGAACTGTGAAGGCTGCTGGACGTTTTACAACAGTCCCGTGCACCTCCATTCACTCAAGAGTATCCATTCTGAAACATCAATAAGTAAATAAAAACTAATGCCACTTTTGCAACTTTAAGAATGTAAAAGTGCATTCCTCTTTACAAAGGGCACGTGGTGAGGCCAAAGTGCCAAAAAGTTACTAATTGGTAAAGAATTCAACACCATGCTAAATTTGCATGGTGGCGATGCCCACAGTATTTCAATGCTCAGAGAGCCGTTAACACTAGGATAAGTGGGCACCAAGGAAGAGTGGGCACCTCTGTGTTGAATTGGCTATTTTTTCCCGAAATGTTAAAAAAAATACATATATTTGGGAAATGCTTTTAAGTAAAGTAAAGTATACATGATTAAAACATGATTAAACATTCGACAATTAAGGTCTAATATGTCTAAAATTGCTACAAAACCTGTACATCCAGTCATTTTGGGGCATAAACAAGAAGTTGAAGGATACAATTAAGTCTGATAATGATGTACTGTGCATGTTCACATCAGGTATACTTTACATCACTTAAGACAATTTTTCAATTTATATTTTTTAACATTTTGGACAAAATAGCAACTTTTACATCGAGGTGCCCAGATGTCCCTATCTGTTACCATGCCCACAGTACTTCAATGCCCAGAGAGCTAAATGTTAGCATGCAGGATACTGCCAAGGACATAGGCTAAGTTTAAATAAATGATTGAATATACATTAGTCTTTTCGGAATTAGCCTGGAGTCTGAGTGAATGGAGGAGATGCACTGACCTCTGTCTGCTGTGTGAGGACATAGTCTAATGCAGAAATATCAGTTGTGTCTGAATCACCACACTTCATTCAAACCAGAAACCAAACCATCACCCATTAAAATGAGCTACTAAACCATGTCAGTTACTAAACCTTTCAAATTACAGAAAGAATAACTCCACAACCGACCCTAGCATATGAAGAGTCACATATTGTACCATTGGCTAGAATTATAGTTTGGCCTTGAATCTCTATTAACAAAATAATAACCGCACTACCATCACCTCAAATGGGATAACTAAAGATATTTGTAAGGAATTAAGCATCATAAAGTTCCCTGTGCCAGCCGGCGTTCAACCCATGTAATATTTTCTTGGTTTTCTCTTTCGTTCACTGAGACAAATATGAATGTATGTTTATGATGAATAACTCACCGCTATGTACTATAGAATGTTGAGGTCGGCAGAGGTTCTGCTGCTGCTGCAGCCATACAGCCGATGTGTTATATAGTTAAAAATAAGGATTATGGTTATGACTCTATGCATGCAGCATGCTGCTGCTTCCTGTATGCTAAGGTCGTATGTGTGTTGACGCTACGGCAACTCTGCTGGGTCAAACTTCAAAAGGCGACACACGGGGAACAGTACAAATGTAAAGGCTCCCCATGCGTATATTGAAAATTGTTGTTATTATTTCCATAGTAGTTTAAATATAATCTAAGTAAAAAAAGAATAACATTTGCACCAGATATAAATTTCCCCTGCTCACCATGTTTTGTGTGTTTGTTTGTTTGTTTTTTTATTTGTTTGTTTTAGTTTTTTTCTTTATTTTCTTTTTCGTGGAATGATAGTGGCCTCTCCTGGGCTGTATTGGTACTGCAGTACCTTTGTGCTTTTTCAGCCTCTGACAGTAAAGGGAGAGCATAATGTTGAACCAACTTTTTCAAGTAGAAGTGAAATCAGCAGGGTGCTGTAATAGCTGTCCCAAAAATGTATAAATATTAAGTTCAAAATCTACTACTGTCATTCTTGCTATTTTCTATGTTTAAGGGAGAGAAAAAATACAATTCTTGAAAGGTTTTGCCTATAATGACGAGGTTAAGTTTGTGTGTGGGTATTGTAACCAATGAAAAGTATTAACAAGATCTTGTGACCAAATAAGAACTACATTGGATCCATGATTCTGTTGTTCTCCCCCCCCCCCACACACACACTCAACAGTGACAACATCAACATTTCAAAAATCTCTTTGAAAACCCTCCAGCATCTTCCCATGAAAGAGCCACCGACACAAAGCTTGATGAGTTGCACAGTTTATTTTATAAGGCAATACAAATAAGAAAATATAAAGGAATCCAGAATAAATAGACTTAAATATATATATAAGAATCCAGAATAAATAGACTTAATAATAAATAAATAAAACAATGCACACACACAATATTACAGTAGCTCGCTGTATGACAAAAATAAGGCAACAATGTGATCTTAAATAAATAAACTTGACCAATAAATAAACAATAAATAAATTCTCTGTCAATCTCTCTCTCTCACACACACACACACACACACACACACACACACACACACACACACACACACACATCTAGGGTCCGGTGTGTTAGATGGTTGCAGCGAACAGGTCCAGTCTCAGGAGGTGTGTGAGGAGGGTGACTCTCACATCCTCCCAGCCGCTAGCACTGTAGTCCTGCAAGGACAGACAGAGACATTTTTAAAGTTAATCACAAGATTCTAGTCTAGTTTGGTATAAATTCGTATAAAGTCGATTGATTGATTGCATACTTTATTAACAAATTGCAAATAGTACAGTGGTACGATTAATGGTGCTAAAAGGATAACACAGCCTTAAGGGCTAGTTTCCATTGTGGTCCTGTGTATTCAATTCATCGATTATAGACCAAATCATGGATTCAAAAAAGGCTTTGCATAAGATAGATAGACAGATAGACAGACAGATAGACAGACAGAAAGAAAGACAGATAGACAGACAGACAGGTTTCAATAATGACATACTGACCTTCTCTTTCAGAATTCTCTCCAGGGCTTTGAAGTGGTGTTTGGTCCTGCGTGTCAGTTTGGTGACAGAGTGAGATGGAGCCACGTCCATTACCTTCACCTGAAACAGATAGATAAGAACAAATTAGTCTCTCTCTCTCTCTCTCCTCTCTCTCTCTCTCTCTCTCTCTCTCTCTCTCTCTCTCTCTCTCTCTCTCTCTCTCTCTCTCTCTCTCTCTCTCTCTCTCTCTCTCTCTCACACACACACACACACACACACACACACACACACACACACACACACACACACACACACACACACACACACACACACACACACACACACACACTCTCTCTCTCTCTCTCTCTCTCTCTCTCTCTCTCATTGCCATATTGTGGTTATACATACACAGAGTCGTAGTCCGGTGATCTGACTGAACAGGTCTTGGTTGAATATGTCCACGTCCTTCTGGTCCCAGTTGGTGTCGTTGAGGCTCTCGCTGTCAAACACACGTGACACCTCGTCCAGGGTGTCCACGAGGAACACCAGCTTCTCATCAGCCTGTCAGAGTGAGAGAGAGAGAGAGAGAGAGAGAGAGAGAGAGAGAGAGAGAGAGAGAGAGAGAGAGAGAGAGAGAGAGAGAGGGGGGGGGAGGGAGAGAGAGGGAGGTAGAGGTATAGAGATTAGACCAAAGTGCCTCTATCTGCTGCTTAAAGGGAACTTTAGCCAACTTTAGGGGACTTTATTCTAGAGGGGTTAAGTGGTTGCTGCTTCTAGCTGCCTTTACTACCAATACCTCTAGTACTAGTAATACTACTTGTAGAACTACTATAGCCTACTTCTACTACTACTACTACTACTACTACTACTACTATAAATCATAATGATACATTAGAATAAGAACAATATTCATTCATAATGTCAATGTCCAGAAATGATGTAATTATAGGCCTACCGTGAGCTTGGAGGCCTTTATCTCAGGGAAGTGTAGGAGTTCACCTGCTGAACTGTTGTTACTGAGCTTGGAGGCCTCCTGGAGTTCACCTGCTGAACTGTTGTTACTGTTACCCTAGAGAGAGAGAGAGAGAGAGAGAGAGAGAGAGAGAGAGAGAGAGAGAGAGAGAGAGAGAGAGAGAGAGAGAGAGAGAGAGATACTTAAGCTTTATAAAACTTACAATACTAATAAATGGCTAAATGAATCCTTCAAATAATATTAAAATAGTTAATGTAAATGCATAGTTAACTTACCATCTTCCTGAGCATGGAGATAGTATTGCTATTAAGCTCCTGGAACTTGGACCTTTGGTCCCTGTCCCCATTGGGACCCTTCTGCTTTCTCAGCCACATGCACGAGCTCTCGGCCTCGACCACGGCCACGAGCACCATCATCATCATCATCATCATCATCATCATCATCATCATGGCCTTATATATTTTTTAATTAAACTGCAATTTCTCTAAATGACCACGGAGACGAGGAGGTCGCTGTTTTACCAAAATGCACCTACTATATGTCCTGGTGAAGCAAGTATACGTGTAGAAGTCTGTTAATAGTCCTTTTTTCAATAAAAGCAGCAGTTCGTTTTTCTGGTGAAGGTATGAAGAGTCTTAAAGCTCTTGTTCTGTTCGGTGCTGATTTGTTGTGTGCCATTCTCACCTGTAAATCCCAGTTTAAATAGACGGGGAAAACTAAAGCGAGTTGAAAAGTGAAATAGAATGGGTTTGTCGGGGAAGCCCCGCTGCTTTTCATACCTGAATGGATGAAGCCGCAGGTAAGAGAGTGCTCTCAGGGCCCGGGGTCATCAATATGTCCGTACGTGGCCTGGTCCGAGGCAAATTTTAGATTTTGTTTTTACACACCATTATAATGTTCTCATTTTGATCCAATTACTGAGTGTCAGTCTCCAGGTTTTCCTCAGAATGTGACACTGATTTACTTTACTATGACACTATGCCACATTATGAATCCACTAGGACAGTGGTTCTCAAACGTTTTATTTCCAAGCACCCCCATAACTCTGAGTGTTTACAAAAACCACATAAAAACCACGTCTAAATTAAAGCAATGTATTTTTATAGCGAACAAAACAAGTGGACTATATGAAGTAGCCTACATTTTTAAATACAAAGACAAGCCAAAACTAAACAAATTCATAACAATTTAGGGTTTCAAGCATTTCCAATATTTGGATAATTTAATTGGTGCAGTGAAAAAATATAAGTGTATTTAATGAATCATTTAGATGCAGACCTAATTGACTATAATGTGACATACACATATTAGAAACATAACACGTGTTCAATGAATTTCACTGTGACATTTTTGATAATTGAATGCAGCTGTGTATGATTTAATATGAATTAATCACATACCCTGCACGTCTAATTTAATCTAATGTTTGCAATTACAGGCAGGAGTAAAGGAGAAAAGTAGCCTACACTGATTCTGAAGACTAGAGCCAATTAAGGCTCACTAAACATTTTTTTTTTTTAATGTAACCTCATGCCCTTTGCTATAGAGCCTATAATAATCATCATAATCGAAATTGTGGACAGAAATCTACTGACTTTATTTATTTCGGCACTGAATGAACAAGCAATTGTATAGAACAGATATGGACTTGTTTACGAATACAAATTCTTTTTACAAGTACAAAATAATATTGGCATTCATTAAAGCCCATAAACAGATTCAAAACAGAATTAGTTCATTCCAGCCTGATCATGAGAAGAATATATTTCGCCAGGCTACTCTGTCTCATTCGATTTTTATGTAGGCCAGAAATAGGCTATATATGTACTTGTATTTACATGACTATTTGATTTGTCCTATAGTTGCTCAAACAACTAGCAAATGACTATTGATAAACTACATCATTTAATTATTTTACAGTTTGTTTGTTTTTTGTTTGTTTTGCAGATAGACTATTTTAATCTAATTCATGTTTTTATGTATTTATTTATTTATTCATTCATTTGAGTTTTTCTTTCTTTTTTTGTCCAGGATTCAGCTAATTGGAATTGATTGATTGATTTGTTGATTGATTGATTGATTGATTGATTGAATACTTTATTAACAGTTTGCAAAAAAAAACACAGAAACAGTAAAGGGAGGCTAAAAGGATTAAACCCAAGAAAGAGAGATTCAAATTATTTTATTGGGAATAACCCCCGTTTTCAAGGGGGTCCACAGATTACAAGGTGAGCGGACAGAGCAGTTTTAAACAATTTAAAAGATGTTATTGACTGAATACAAACAGATTGTTCCAGTCAGAGGGAGCATTAAAGTAACCTAAAGGATTTTTTTGCCAACTGAGTTAGATACTTTTGGAACTTCAAAATAATTCTGTGCATGCACAATATTCTCAGTTAGAGGTGAAAGGTTCCATATACTGTTTTAGATACTGCGGATAGTTAAAATGAATACATTTGAAAATGAACTGTAACCAGTGCTGCTGTCGTCTTACTGTGGGAGGCAAGTTGAGATTTTCATAGCACTATGGCTTGTTTCCATTGGGGTCCCTTGTATTCAATTCATATGAACATTTAGTGACAGACAAATATACAATACTACACAAAAACATCATATAAACAGGTAGTAATCAAAAAGAAAAATATGTACAGTAAACAGTTCGGGGGGGATTGTAGCCTACATATTTCTCACAGAGGTTAAAACATTTTTTTGATGGGTCACCACCACAACTTCCATTTTGATTTCGGCTTTCCTCTTCTGAAGAAACTGGCCTCCTATGTCTGTCTAGTAGCCTACAGTGGAAGACCAGACCACATGACATTACCATGTCAGGTCTGGTCTGGACCACAGTTCCGTTTCCACTTGTGAGGAAGAGGAAGCACTTCTTCTCATGTTGGTCAGGTCTGTCTGTCTGTCTGTGGTTGGATTGACGCAGAGAAACTGCAGTATAGAGACTGTCATTTTAGGCTGTACAGCAAGAGCTGTCTGACCTATTGGCACTTGGCAGTGGTGTAAAGTAACTACATTTACTCAAGTACTGTACTTAAGTAAAATGTTAAGGTATTTGTTTTACTTTACTTGAGTATTTCCAATCTAACACTTTTAGGGTTAGGGTTAGGGTTACTACAACTACTACTACTACTACTATTTATACTACTAATAATAATAATACCATAGCCTGCATTGCAGAGCTGTACCTACCCAAGTGCAGAGAAAATATGGGTAAATGCTCTTTTAGACACAGTGGAGCAGTTAATTGGAACATGCTACCACTGCCCATAAAGAACATCAGTTGTCATAACTGTCAAATCATGGCTTCAAGAAACTGTCGCAGATTAGTGTGGTTGTCTGTTTAATTTATTTATTTATGCTGTTAATAAGATTTTACTGTGTATAAGTCACAAGGGTTGTTTAGCTTTTAGAGTGGGATCAATTGTTCTTATGTCTGTTTGTCCAAGACCAAGGACCACAATAGAAATAAGTCTCTGACCTTATTGTGTTTTTATACTTGACGTGTTATTTCAGTGAATGCATTGCATTACTTGCATTTCTCTTTTTTTCAAATCAATCAATCAATAATAATAATAATGGCCTGGAGTTTGCTGTAGGCCTACCACTAGAACTACTTACTATAATAATAATAATAGTTCATAACAGTTAAAGATCTCTATCTGTTATTTCGGTTTCCTCCTGTCTCTTTGACTGTCTGTGACTATTTGCCTTCAGACAGGCTAGACTGGTTTCACGTCATAGTGTTTAGACATCGATGTGTCAATGAATGTGTTTTCAAGCATGTTTGAAACATGACATGACACATGCACCGTCTTATTCTCCCCCTCATTCATTTTCTCTCTCTCTCCTTCCCTGCTTTCCCAGTGTGGGTTGTAAATTGCATCATAATTTCCCTCATCGATATGTCATCATCAGATTGTTTTACAACACCAACAGCTTACGTAAGCAACAATATACAGTAGCGTTTTTCAGTAGTGTCTAACTGTTGTGTCTTCTAAGCGTTTGGTGATTTACCTGTAGCCTATGTAACAAGTTAACATTCCAAAACAGTCGTAACAACTCACCTTACAATTCAAGTCACTTAAGACACATTAATGGATCTTTTAAAAGCACATTATATACTGTTGATAATAACAGTCCCTACCAGACCATAAGTAGTCCCTATGTTGGGCTTGTCATTAGGTGAACATTTTCCTGAGGGCTTGTTTCCATTGTGTTCCTATGTATTCAATTAATCAAGACATATAAATACATAATACAGGAAATCATATACTAGGAGCAATAAAAGTATATTTACAGAGAAACAGAAAAACAGTGGGGGGTAATAAGGTGCTATTTTATGACGGTTTTGAAGGAGTGTAGGGAGTCATACTTTTTGATGGCTGCTGGTAGGGCATTCCACATTTTGGTGGCATAATAGTAGAATGAATTCATCCCCATGTTTGCGCCGAATCTGGGGGGAATGAGATCTGTGGAGCTCCCTCTGGTGTTGTGCCCGTGGTACATGGGCATGCACTGGTCCCTTGAGTATCTTGAAAACCAGGCCCATTGTAAGTTGCTGTACTCTGTCCTCTATACCCTGAGCCATCCAACCCTAGCATAAGGAGCAGGGGTTAGGTGAGTCCTAGGTTTTGACACTAACAGTGACATGATACAGACCATGATACTGATACTGATTATTACACTTTTCTCAACAATATGAGCCGTTATTATTACATTATAAGTGGTAAGGTTCTTAATGAAACACATAATAACATTATGCAAAAATGTTATGTTATGCGCTCATGATTTTATTACAGTATGAGCGATTGAGCACATTATTATATTATGAGCTTTTATTACATATAGGTAATTATATAATGAACCGTTATTACATTCATCATGTTTCAAAAACATTGGTGGAATTTGACATCTGATATCAGTGTTATATGTTATTGTTGTTAAATGCTTAATCTGTTTAGGGCAGAGTCTTATGGGGCCTGTCTTTGCCTCTCTGCAGATAATGAAGTTAATGTACAACAGGTGCATAACTACTGCACCTGACTTTTGTTTTCTATGCCATACACTTGGTGTATGTCACAAGATTGTTTTTATAGTGAGTAGATTTAGACGTTTAGACTGAAGTGGCCACACTCGCATAACATAATTTCTTCTCTGCATAATACAACACACTTCTTTTAGACTTTACCTTTCTGTCTTTCTTTCTTTCTTTCTTTCTTTCTTTCGCCACTTCTTTATCTCAATATAGGACAGGGTTGTGCTTCAAACACAGGAGGGCGCTGTTGTATCAGTTTATATATGAATATATGAATGTATCTGATACTGTACCCAACAGGCAACAGGACATCCACAATAGCCTACAACATTTCATTGCATGTGCTGCATGCATATGGTAATTATATTAAACATCAACCAATCTGATAGCGTAATTTGACCACCCATTTTATGATATATCACATCTCTCATGGCTGCAGGTGAACCACATTTCAGTTAATCAAATGAACACCAAACACAGGACACTGAATGTGGTTTGTTTCATTTATTTAAAAAAAGAAACATCTTTAAAACTGAAATTGCTTTGTAAAAATGCATATTTGTTTTCTTTTAAATAACATCTCCCTTTCAGTTTTATTCTACACTTGCATTATCCTTCTCTCCTTCTTCTTCTCTCCGTTCCAGCTCAGATGGAGGGTTATAGCCTATACGACAGGTTTGTGGCTGAATCTGTCAACTAAGAGAAGATATATAACTCTCGTTTATAGTGAAAATAAACCCTCTTTGATTGTACACAGCAAAATCCTCAGTTTCTATTCAACTCTGAGAGTGCAAATAACGTGCAGCGTCTCGCTCACTGCACGCTACTGCTGATCAGAGTATCAACAAAGTGACTTCAATTTAGGGACATCCATCTGTCCATCCCCAGGTGCTGGTGTACTGACACATGGTCCTGCCTACAGTTCTGGTACACGGTAGTCTGTGGTCCTGGTACACTGGTAAATGATCCTACAGTTCTACATGGTATTATAGTCCTACAGTATATCCTGGACTTCCTGGTACACTGGTAAATGATCCTACAGTTCTGGTACATGGTACTGTCTACGGCAGTGGTTCTCAAACTAAACTTCTTCTGTATTTGGCGGCGGAAGCCCATCTGAAAAGGTTTTGTGCCAGGGACCCCCAGAAGAGAAGATTTGTGTAAAAAATAATAATATATATATTCCACATTTTCCAATACTTTCAAGATTAAGTTAAAAAATAGCAGATGTACAAGCTCGCAGCGAGGCACAAAGTGACGTGCTGTGAGCTTTTATAGCTACTATCTTTTAATTGCCAACGTATAAAATATGGATAAGGTGGTTAAAATGAGTGAGATGCTGTATTAACTAATTCTGCTGGGGACCCCCTGGAACCCTCAGCCCCCCCAAGGACCCCTGGGGGACCCCACTTTGAGAACCACTGGTCTACGGTCCTGGTACACTGGCACACAGACCTACAGTCCCGGTGTACTGGTACATGGTCATATACAGTTCTGGTACATGGTACTGTCTACGGTCCTGGTACAACGGTACATGGTCCTACAACCCTGCTAAACAGTCACGGTGCGTTTTAACAGCGGGCGATTCAGGATAGTATTTTCCGGAAGTGCATTATATGTCTATGAGAGCCGGCAACTACTGGCGATAGGGCGAAGTGGGCGGGGGGGCGATGAAAGATGGATTTTCTTTATCTTTTGGACGATGTCGCCCGGCGATCGCCCGAGAGTCGCCCACTGTTAAAACGTACTGTCAGTCCTACAGTGCCGGTACATGGTACTACAGTGCTGGTATATGGCCCTACACTTCTGGTACATTGTAAATGATGCATGGTCCCACAGTTATGGTCCATGGTACTACAGTCCTGGTACATGGTACACTCTCTCTCCCAAAACAGCCTATTGTGACTTCTTGGGACAAATAAAAAACAGTTAAACGACGGAGGCGCGCCGTCTAAAGCAGACTTGAGCCACGAAAGGCGAGCAAGTCTCCGTGCCAAGCTCGGCGAAGTCCGCTTCAGCCGCCTCAGCGCAGTTCGAGTTATGTCCCCATAGGGACAGAATCGTAACTCATATCCCTCCTAGTCAACATGTGCCGTTTCAGCCTCCCCTTCCAGTCAAACATTTGACTTCTTGGGACGTCCGACCCAAGAAGTCACCCGTTAGCTGTCTTGGGAGTGAGAATGCGTTGACAGTTATGGTCCATGGTACTACAGTCCTGGTACAACATGGTACATGGTCCTACAGTTAAGGTCCATAGTACTACAGTCCTGGTACACGGCAATATCGTTCCGGTTAATGGTGGTACATGGTTCTGTCTACCTATTTGAGAACATCTTCCTTCTCGCTACAGTAGAAACCAAACAGGAACACTGTAACTCTCATTAGCAAACAGGAGTACTGTAACTCTCATAACCAAATGAGGGTCTTTGGCATCCTTCCATTACACCTCTAACACCCCCCCCCCCCCACCCAATATGCACATGTGTGGGTGCGCGCAGACACGCACGCACACACACACACACACACACACACACACACACACACACACACACACACACACACACACACACACACACACACACACACACACACACACACACACACACACACACACACACACACACACACACACACACACACACTTCACTCACTAATCATGTTGTTTCTATCCAGTCATGTAAAATCTAGGATGCATATCAAGTGCATTTTTAGCATAGAATACTCTTATGATTAATAAATCAAAACATTTCCCTCCGATACTCCTTCGGTCCCTTTTTCTCCTTCACACCGACGACCGCCCCTCTCCTCTCCTCTCATTCCCTTCATCACATCACAGCCACCCGTAAGCACCCACACATGCATGCACGCGTGCGCATACATGCGCACACACACACACACGCACACACGCACACGCACGCACACGCACGCACACACACACACACACACACACACACACACACACACGCACGAACACACGCATAAAGATACAGAATAAGAAACATCTCTTTCATTACAATACACAGCTTGGTGAAGACACACCCAGTATAAAACATTTTTGTTTTGTCGTTGAAAAAAAAAAATCACAATGTATATGTTTTGCTGCATCATCAGCTTACGATTCATTACAATACTATTCAGAAAGGACTGGCTGTGATGATTGGAGAGATAACTTGGTAGTCCATTTATAGTCCGGCTAGATGACATATTTGTAGTCCATTTGCTCAGGCAACGGTTATCTCAGGGTGGTCATCCAAGGCGAAGGAGTCTAGGTCACTATGGGATTTGTAGTCCATTGGGGCGGTTTCAGATTTGAAGTCCTTTTTTACTGCAGAGGGGACATTTAAAAAGACTCTCCACTGTGTGAAGGGTCACCATGGGAGTTGACTGTTGATTGCAGCTTTGAACTGCTAACTCAGTGGTTCTCAACCTGTGGGTTGGGATGATTTTGGGGGGTCCCCAGATGACAGTGAAGTGATCATTTAAGGACTTTAAAGACCTTTTTACTACCTAAAAAAATGAAAAAGACCATTACTGCACCAAAAGTAATCAGCAAACGATACTATAAAAACTGGTTAAACATTGGCCAAATTGTCAAATAAGAAAGAGGCAGATATTGTGAAAATTGCCGATCTACAAGCTCACAACGCCTCAAATTTATCTGTGGAACCGAGTGAAATTTTTTTGAATGCCTCAACTCCTACATTCCAAGTGCTTATCAGGGTGGGGGTGGGGGGGGGGGGTCCCTGGTTCAAATATTATTATTTTGGGGGGGTCACAGCCTGAAAAGGTTGAGAACCACTGTGCTAAGTGATAACGGTACTCCCTTTACCTCAACCTTCTCAGAGCATCTCAATAAGTTCAGCAGGTTTTTTTTTTTTTCCTTCTCTCCAAAAGAGCTTCCATTGAGTTCTGAAGGCCGGCTGTCTTTATCAGTGTGTGAAGTGTGGAGAATATGATGAACACACGTACTGTACGGTATACCGCCATCATGCAACGAACACACATGGACATGTGCACTGTTCCAAATACACAAGGGAGACGTGTTGAGAGATGGCAGCTAACAGCTACGACACACACACACCTCTTGGAAGCATCTCAAATGGACAACGGAGCCAAATGTTTGACACCAAAACATAGTTTTAAAATCACCGCCTGACAATTAACGTTTCATTTGAAGAAGAAAAATTGTTGCAGATTACAAATCTTCATCTATTAATTTAATTTGATATAAGAGATTTGTTAATCATTTGAAAAACAATGTCTTCTCTTAACAACGTACATAGCAATGTACCATCATTCTAAAATCTAAAATTAAAACAATATTACAAAAATAAATCTATGAAATAGATTTGATAACTGGTATTTGGTTGACAGATTCAGATTAAACTTTTTAACAGACATTATCAAATGACAAATCTAATCATAATGATAATGCGTTTCCCCCTGGCAGAAAAACCAGATGAACTGATTCAATTTTAGAATGTCATAAAAGCTTATTAAACAGCCCAATTGTATTAGTTGATATTGTTTCATGTGCTGGCCTGATGACCCAGCAGTTCAAACGTTATTTGTCTCACACCCATATGGGTTTCATGTTTCAGACCCATGCCTGTTTAGCCTGACACTCAGTGTGAACTTTTATTTTGTTTCACTCCATTATTCAGTCTGAAAGCCCTCGCAATACGCTAATATTGTATT
Source organism: Gymnoscopelus braueri (assembly GCF_963280865.1). Lineage (NCBI taxonomy): Eukaryota > Metazoa > Chordata > Actinopteri > Myctophiformes > Myctophidae > Gymnoscopelus > Gymnoscopelus braueri. The sequence goes on from NC_137615.1 coordinate 9,791,469, forward strand.
CGTAGGAGGCGAGACGTAACAGAGCCACCAGACCCCTGTGGCGTTGGCTAGCGATTCAGGGGCTGGAGCCAGGCTAATGCCTGTTCTGTGTGAGTAAAAAGAGGGATGGCTCAGTGAAGTTTCAACAAAACAAACCTAAAATGTACAAGCATTGCAAGACAACGTTGTCCGCTTCAATTGATCCAAGAGAAACAAATAGCCTGCTGGTGTATCGTAGCCACCCGCTGCCCACCGTCTCCCCCCCCCCACACGCACACGCACGCACACGCACACACACACACACACACACACACACACACACACACACACACACACACACACACAGTAAAACATCATAGCAAAGGGACAGTTTTCATTTACAGCAACAATAACCTGTAACTTTATATATTTTTTTCTTATTTTTTTCAATAAGGGATGTGTGTTTTTTTTATAGAAAGATATTGATTGCCAAATGGGGTTTGTTCCCATAGCCCGCAGGGACGAGCTGTTTGTTCCCACGGCCCGCAGGGACGGGCTGAGACTTTCCTCTGTGATTAAAACCTTTCATCTTGCTTCTCCTTCCTCCTCTTGCATTGTGTCGTTCACCTCTTCTTTGTACAGTTCTCTCTATTGCACATTTTTTACGACCCTGGGAGGAAACAAAATGGAGGAATCAAGTTGGACGCACAAGAAATATAGAGATACCTGAACAATCAACACCTACAATCTGAATTTAACACTCAGGTGCGTGTATGTGTATGTGTATGTGTATGTGTGTGTGTGTGTGTGTGTGTGTGTGTGTGTGTGTGTGTGTGTGTGTGTGTGTGTGTGTGTGTGTGTGTGTGTGTGTACGTGTGCGTGTGTTGTACCTGTTAGAGTGGCTCTGGGTAGGCCTGCCTGGGGTCATAGGTCATGTCAGGGATGTAGGGTTCATGTAGCTCAGGGTCCAGGGGGAGCTCGGCGTATCCGTACGGAGGGTAACCCCCATCTAACTCTGATCACGGACAGACAGCCAGACAGACAGTTCATTAGGCTATTTGCTTTCACCTCACATCCATACTATAATTCAAGTCTCGTGTGCGTGTGTGTCCGTCACTCTGTGGCCGGTGTAACTCGGAAAGTCTCCGCCCGAATGGTCTTAAACTTACCGCGTGTGTCTCATATGACCCCCGCGGTGTGTAGTGCCAAATGGCGGACGGACCAACGGTTTCAGAGAACCGAAAAAAACAAACAAATATCTGTATCTGTCTGACAGCAGGTCTGAGGAGAACGCAGACATTCTCTGTGTGTTTGGGAGATATCGGACGGACGGACAGACCCTCTCATAGACAGCTAGCTTCGTGCAGTTTTTCCTTACAGTGGGGTCCTAGATACATATCTTATCAAATGGTGGTCTGTGGCGGTTTGGTGTAATAATGCATATCAAATTGGACGTCCTTGAAATGTGGTCAAACAAATACTATACTGCATATCTAATTAAATAATGATATTTAGTATAGCATAATTAGCATCTATCAAAAATAGGTGACAAGAAGTGATAGAAGGAATGAGGAGTGCTAGGGGGTAGAGGTTTCAGACTGCGACAGAAAATGGGGAGTGAGCAGTGTTGCCAGATTCTGCGAGAGAAACAAGCCCAAAACAATTGACTGGGCCACATGAGCACGCACACACACACACACACACACACACACACACACACACACACACACACACACACACACACACACACACACACACACACACACACACACACACACACACACACACACACACACACACACACACACAGCCTATATAAACCTACATCAGCTATTTGATAGCCAATCTACAAGCTTGTAGATCTGCTACGTTGAAATATGTTCTGATGGTGGTCCGTGGCCAAATACATACGAATGTGGGTGTCTTGACATGGAAATGTTTGAGAACCACTGGTCTAAACAACTTTAGGAAGCAAGCCCAAATAAGCAACAACATTTTGGAAAACATGCCCCAAACATAACGCACTATTTACAAGCGACTTTACAGAGAAAAAGAAGCCCAAAGTCACTTATTATAAGCGGACTTGGCAACACTGCAGAGTGAGTCTGAAGTCCTGATTGAAGTTGTTTCCACCAGGATCCGCTCCAATTTTCGCACAGGAAAAGAGTAGGAGTGGATCATGCCCTCCTTTATCTGTTACACAGCACAATCCTCACAATCCACACAAAATGTTAAATCTCAGAGAGAGTTACACATGGATAAATTAACACTGAGGTTTCTGCTGTGCAGGATATATAGCAGCCATCTGGTGATGTGGGGCATCTGCCAAAATAATGTTCTTCGACTTCTCCATTACTTTTAATACAATACAGCCCCTTAAATAGGTTTTCCACTTAACTTAAAACCTGACCATTTGCACTAATATAACTCATTGATTATAAATATATATATATATATATATATATATATATATATATATATATATATATATATATATATATATAGTCCGCCTTCTTACATCTGACAAAACCTCAGTCCCCCCCACATGCATGCATGCATACGCGCGCGCGCGCGCACACACACACACACACACACACACACACACACACACACACACACACACACACACACACACACACACACACACACACACACACACACACACACACACACACACACACACACACACCCAGTATACTATGGTGGCAATGGGGATCTATTATAGTTCATCCTATCCATCAAACTCGTTCTAAAGCTCTGACAGACAGGATGTACTGTAGGCAGGCAGGCAGACAGACAGACAGACAGACAGACAGACAGACAGACAGACAGACAGACAGACAG
>NC_137615.1:9799270-9829270 GCF_963280865.1 Gymnoscopelus braueri
TAAGAGAGAGAGAGATCATGGATGGATGGAGGCAAGCAGATGTAAATAGAGAAATGATTGAAGTGAGATGATTCCAACCATGTCCCTTGTGGTTGGAAAAGTTTTGTGGGATTTATTTTCACAGACTGTAACTAAACTAATATATCGTTGCCGTTTGGCAGAAACCTCTTCATATTCAAACGTTTTTCCGTAAATTACTTGATCATACTACAGCGTCACACACAAAAGAATCAAAAGTAGAAGATCCTCAGTGCCCATACCCTAGGTGGGGTTGGCAAAAGGGCCTTTCTGTGCGGAGTTATTGTTATACACAGAATTATTTTGAAAAAAAAAAAATATATATATATATATATATTTTTTTAATTCAACAGAATGGATGAAATACAACCTAAAATGATTACAAATAGTACATTTTACCATTTTAATACATCTCAAATGTGCACCGAACGTGCACGTTTATGTGCATTTATTACCTCCAGGTTTAGGTAGGGTCGCGAGTCAATGGCCGCCTTATTTTGGGGTCGCGGGCTGAAAAGTTTGGGAACCCATGCCCTAGGGTAGGTACCCTCACAAAAAACATGCAGTAATCCTGGTCTCTACACTGCCTCCCCCTGGTCAGCCAGGGCGCCTGATGGAGGGGAAAGGAACTGGTTGGAATAATGTGTTCCTTCCACGCACTACGTCCTACCAGGAAAACTCCCTCCTGTCAGGTGATAAGAAGCAGCCTGCTCACTCCGCGAACCCTCTTCTACCATGCCGTTGAAGGCACTTCGGGGCGAGGCTTCCCCTATTGGGCGGGCACGCGGGCGGGGACTTCTTTCCTCTACAATAGAAGAAGAGTTAGGACGTCACATTTTAATATAACCCAAATACCCAATTTCAGCATTGGCCTCAGTGGCGCACCTCGCTAATCATTGGACTACCGATCCACTAGCTCTGGGAGTCTCGGTTCGACTCCCGCTTGAGACAAAACTTTTTCAAACAACCGCAGACAATGTTTTTCGCCGATAAAGTATAGTTTTGGACCATGACGGAGGCGCGCCGACTCAGCAGACCTTGAGGCCGAGGAGTCGCGCCCGAGCGCCTCCAGGCGCGAGTGCCCGCGACGACCGGCCGATGGTCTGCTAGTCGACTAAGCGCCGTCCGAGTTATGTACCGATAGGCACAGAATCGTAAATAATATTGGTGGGGACTGCGTTTGCCCCAACTGCCACTCACTGCACTAACTTAGCCCGCCAGCCCCGCCCCCTTGTGCCTTCAACGGCATGGTAGAAGAGGGTTCGCGCTCACTCCTCATGCGTTGGAGGAAGCATGAGCTCAGTTCGGGTCTCTCCCCAGGCTGGCAGAGGGAGAGAACATTTTAACTCAAATCTTTGCTTCTGGGGGTCCCTGGAACAAAATATTTTGAGATGGGGTCGGCGGCCAAATACATATCCTTTTTGGGGTCCTTTACATGAAAAGGTTTGAGCACCACTGATATAACAAAATATGTTTTTCAGAAAAGTGTTAGGATTTAGAAGACATTTGTAGAATCTGCCTCAGGTCTTGGAGGGGTTAAGTGAGCCTTTACCTGAACAAACAGAGGGATGGTCTGCATGCTGGCGATCTCTCCTCTATTCATGGGATCCCTGGCTAGGATATGCAGCGCCCCGGTACAGCCTTCTACTATCTCCTCCATACGCACCCCATCCTGGAGAGAGAGGAAGGAGAGAGAGAGAGAGAGAGAGAGAGAAAGAGAGAGAGAGAGAGAGAGAGAGACACACACACACACACACACACACACACACACACACACACACACACACACACACACACACACACACACACACACACACACACACACACACACACACACACACACACACACACACAGAGAGAGAGAGACAGAGAGATGCATTATCCAGACATTTGTTACAGTGACAAAAAAGATGAATGCCATGGTGATCATTTGTTTATCACATAATAGTACTTTGCCTATTATAGCTTTATTTCCTGCATTCAGACTTTGCAGGCTTTTTACAGCATGGCTCTGCAGGAGTCTGTCTGTCTGTGTCCGGAGCTAATCTTTCAAACTGCACCAAATGTCTTGTGCACACTGTCAGAATGCCACAGAAGCACATTCAATTGATACTGGAAGTCATTGGGGTTCTGATAGTGGCTATAACATCGGGCAAATAACAGCTGGATGACAAAATATGGCTGCATCCCAAAGGCTAGAATGTGAATGTTGAATAAGTGTTCTTACTGAAATGTTGGCCATTATATTGCATTGCCTAAAGGCTAGAGTGCATAGTATCCTGTCAATGGGAGTGTGTGTGTGTGTGTGTGTGTGTGTGTGTGTGTGTGTGTGTGTGTGTGTGTGTGTGTGTGTGTGTGTGTGTGTGTGTGTGTGTGTGTGTGTGTGTGTGTGTGTGTGTGTGTGTGTGTGGGTGTGTGTGTGTGTGTGTGGGGGTGTGTCTGTCCGTGTGTGTGTTCATGCATGTATTACGTGCATGAATGTGTACATCAGTGTGTGTGTGTGTGTGTGTGTGTGTGTGTGTGTGTGTGTGTGTGTGTGTGTGTGTGTGTGTGTGTGTGTGTGTGTGTGTGTGTGTGTGTGTGTGTGTGTGTACACTGGTACCTGGTATGTCTGCTGCGCTGAGGAGGCGTGTCTCTGCGTATCCTGGTGGGCCTTCAGCAACAGGTTGACCAATCGTGGGATAGCTCCCGCCTCCCTCAGGGGATTCTGATTGGCCGGGCACAGTGCCAGGTTACGGATCAGACCAACCGTAGCCTGAGGAGAGGAGAGAACGAAGACGTCATCACACTGCGGGAGCACATCATAGATCACTCCGTTCTCAAAGTCCCCCAAGGACCCCTAGTTCCAGGGGGTCCCCAGCAAAATGTGTTAATACGGCATCACAATAATTTCAACCACTTTATCCATTTATACGTTGGCTATTCAAAAATAGCAGAGCAACAAGCTCACATAGAATGCATTGCAGCTGTAACGGACAACAAACTCACACGTGACCAATCAGGTCCATGACATCAATACAATTGAGAGAAGGAAATTATGACGTGGAGACATCAACAAGATGTCACTGCTCAGGTATGATTGTAAACATAATATGAAAACCCCATTCATTTGACTGGCATTATATAAAGTGCTGACAACATAAGCACATATTACCATTATTAGCACATTAACCCAATAAAATGTGGACCATCAACTAGTGTAGTTAAAAACATGTTAAAAACAGCTCAATACAGCAACACACCACCATCCAGCCAGTAGGCCTTATAGGTAAGGTAAGTGAATCATTGCGTCATTGAGTTTGTTCAGTAACATGAGTATCCATGTCTTTCCAGCTCTTTATTAAACAGAAAATGCATGTTCAGGTCAGGATACCAATTGGAACTGGAACACTATAAAATGAAGCTGATAAATGGGTACTGTCTCCTGATTGGCTGAAATGTTGCCACCTACCTGAAAATGTATGTTCTGTTTTTAAAGAGCTTGAGAGAGAAGGAGACCCCCGTGACTGAACAAACACTCTATAGCACTCTATATAAAAATGAATATAGTGCTTTTTTACTCCTCCATTTTTTCCTGCACTGATCATCGCTCAGCACCTGCCCATTTTTGGGGTTTGGGATGTGCATGTCTGTCTTCTTCTGTCAGAACTCTGCCTGCCTGCCTGCCTGCCTGTCCTCCTCTGATCTCTGCCACTGTAAGATGATGAATGGTCCTTTCACACTGAACACCATCCGCTGCATGCACTCTGAAAGCCAGTACATGTCCAACGGCTTGTGCTCTGCTCAACAACAGTGTGTCACCGTGTCAAGCAAGGTGGCCCCCAATTATTTATTTGTTCACTTAATCCGGGAAAGCATCTGTGTCATTTAAAATGTCTTTGGCTATTCAAAACTATCAGATCTACCAGCTCATAGCACGGCCCGAGTCCCGCACTATCAGCTTGTAGATCTATATTGTATCAACATACTCTATCATACAGATTGGACAAATACAAAATGTATCAATTAAAAAATGTTACATAGTGAGGCTTTACCGCAATGTTAGAAATACTAAATGTTAATCGTAAAAGTTCTGCATTCAAAATTTCACTTGAATAAAAGTATACAAAGTAACTCATTATGAATGGCCGATCTACTTTTTTATGAATAGGCGATCTATAAGCTCACAAAGCGTTGCTGTGTGATGCATCCATCAGATGATTTTCTACATCTGATGGATACTCTCTCTCTCGCTCTCTCTCTCTCTCTCTCTCTCTCTCTCTCTCTCTCTCTCTCTCTCTCTCTCTCTCATTCCTGTATAACAGTTACAGAGTCTGGACTCATCCCCCATCCTCCCTCCATTTCTCTGTGCTTTCCTCTTTAATGAGCTGTCATGTTCCTATATGAGTCACCTCTCTCTCTCTCTCTCTCTCTCTCTCTCTCTCTCTCTCTCTCTCTCTCTCTCTCTCTCTCTCTCTCTCTCTCTCTCTCTCTCTCTCTGTTATATCTCCATCTGTCACATTCTTTCCTCATCCTCTCGTCCCTCTTTCCTCCTCCCATCCCTCTCTCCTCCTCCCATCCCTCTCTCATTCCTCTCTCCTCCTCCCGTCCCTCTCTCATCCCTCTCTCCTGTCGTCTATGTAAGGCTTCTATTACAAGGAGTCACCTTATCCACTCATCCTTTTCCTGCCCAGCTGTATATCATTAGGCGCCTCTCTTCTACGTATTGTTTAATGTAAAGTTAGTGTACATCTCTCCCTCTCTCCACCACCAGTCTGTCTAATACCCCTCACCTCTTTCTCCATCTCTCTATCGCTGTCTTCTCTCTCTCTCTCCATTTTTCTATTCCTCCACCTGTCTTCATAACATACTGTAGCCTATGCTTCATTTAACTCTCTCTTTCTCTCTCTGACACACGAGCGTGCACACACACACACACACACACACACAGCACCAAAGCACGCACTGCAGACACAATGATTGATATTCTAGCAGCATAACAAATAAAATAATTAAACCCAGCTATATGCAGAGAACGGCAGCAAGATATGTGTGCGTGTGTGCGTGTGTGTGTGTGTGTGTGTGTGCGTGTGCGTGTGTGCGTGTATGTGTGTGTCTAGTAGACAAGGTCAGGTTCATAGCTAATTGCAGCTGATTGACTGTCATGAAGTTAATTGGCGCTGAGGTAGGGTTCATCCTTGAATCTGTCTATTACATTATGAGATAGATTGTGTGCCGAGTTGACACTTTGCCCTGAGGCTGACGCTAAAGGAAAGGACACGAGGTCACTCAAATAGTTGGGGGTTACCTTCTAGGGAGCAAGTGTGGTTGGCAATCTGCCTGTTACAGTAGATTAGATCTGCACTTGTGTGCAGGTGGAAGGATTGGCCTAAGGATAGTGCTATAGAGAAGAGGCTATGGGGTCACCAACAAAAGTAAGGCTCACCCTCTGTGGAGCATGAAGGTTCATAGCAAATCCCATAGCTATCCAGCCTGTATATTATGAGATATTTAGTTTGGCACCAAAGTGGTATTATAGGACTATAAGCAACATAATCTTCAGTTAGTGCTGGCCTCACATTCAAATCTATTTGACACCCAAAAACATCTTGGCCGCTGCTGCGCTAGGGACCCTTACGGGCTAAGACTACGCCTGTCAGCGGGGGGTGTTGGGCGGGAAGAGTAGAACGGAGGCTCTACATACTCAGGGTGGAGGCTCCTCCCCGCAAAACAGCCAGGAGGGTCTGGTCCCAGGCTACAATAGCAGTGTCAACACAGAAATGTGTGGGGAGAACAATTAGCATGACATCTCACCATTGAGCTGCGCGGCGCTGTTTAAGCTGTAGACTCCAAGACGAGAGATCCATGTGAAACAAAGCATGCGTTCATTTTGCACGATGGTCCTGGCTAACGCCTGGAACGATAACATCTCTCACGCGAGTAACAATGGCGGAGCGATCGTGCATACAAAATGAGTCGTTTTCCCCAAGTGAAAACTTTCGGAGTTATAGGGATTTTAGAGAAGGAGATACTCTTTGAAAACACGTAATATTACGGTTTTGGCACCCGATGTGTTAAATAGTGTCTGAAGCTTGAATTAGATTTTAATGCATAGCTTCAGTGCAAATCATTGGGTGAGCAATACTTTTGGTGCGATATCTAAATACAGTGCGATAGTCCCAGGTTTCCAGAAATATTACTGTACTATATTATGCACTACTGCTGGTTATGTATGCACATTTTATTATTCTTGCATTTTATTATCATTATTTGTGTATGTATTTTTTTAGTCTATTTTGCTATTCTTTTTTATTTGTATCTATTTTTATACTGCTTATTTCAAACTTATTTTGAGCGACCGACAGCACACTAATTCCCTTTGGGACGCGGAAAATAACTATTACACTCAAAGTAGAGAGAAAGTCTGTTTTTTGTTTAGTTTTTTCCAACACAGTATATGAGCTACATTTTAACCTTGGCTCTTACAGAATCATATAAAAGTAGCCAAACTTTTCTTCCTATTGGAAACGCTACATACAATCCCCATTTGAGAGATATGAGTATGGTATATGCTCAAAAGCTGCAACAACATGACATTTATAAAGAGTAGGCTACCAAAAAAACTGAATGGATTACTCCCAACCACAGATCTAACACATTTTGTAGTAGCAAAATACTACTGTGGTCATAGTGGTTTCTTAATCTGCTGTACCTAGATTACAGGGAACCTGTTTTATCATATCTTTGTTGTTAGTGTAATAAGTGCCTGCCCATTTCACTTTAAAATAATGTAACATTAAAAATGAACATGCATTTGTGGGATGAGCAGCACAGCTGATTACGAGGGGGGTCCCAAGCGAAATGTGTCAAAACGACCAATATCTCAACAAAATCTCATCGGTAATGAGCAATAAACAGGACATACTGGCAATTTTATGCTCCATGTACTTTAATTGCTTGCAATGTTAACAAATGAATACCAATTAGTGACCTCTGCAAATGAAAGCAATTAGCAGCAAAACGGTCTGTGTTTACGTACAACAAATGGCCAAAGCTGTGAGTTGACTTGCCTCGTCTTACCACTGTGTTTTGTTAGGTAAGTTATGCTACAGTAAAGCTCTGATGTCCCTGAGGCACAATTTGGTTTGCAACAACAGTCAATAATAATAAAAAATGGAGCAAAGTATGTGTGTGTGTGCGTGCGTGCGTGCGTGCGTGCGTGTGTGTGCGTGTGCAAGTGCGACTTCGCATGCGTGTGGTGTGTGTGCATGCATATCTTCCCTCCCAGTGGAGCAGCAAAGTGGCCAACAGTAGAAGACATGTGGTTGTAATAAAACTACAGTAAGACTGACATGAGAACAGGAGATCTGTGAAACCACATATTGTATTTATCAGTCTATGCGATTAACAGTTAAGGCATGTACAGTAGCAGACGTTCTTATCCAGAGTGACTTGCAATTGCAAGATCATACTGTAGTAAATGGCATAAACCCTTGTTAGCAAATGACTAAATGGTATATATTGCATCAGAAGAACAATTTTGTGCTTCCAAGAAATTAATATATCTGGCAAGCACACTTAGCCTAAGTCTAAACATTATGCTCTAAATTCTTAACATTTGTGGTCCAGCAAAGACAATATAAACAGCATAACATATCTATCACAAAATATGACAAGAAGAGATACAAGGAGAGAGGAGTGCTATGGAGTGAGGTGAGTTTTCAGACTGCGGCGGAAAATCGTGAGTGAGTCTGCAGTCCTGAACGTGGGTTGGGTGGGGGGGGGGGGGGGGGGGGTTCCACAGCTTGGGAGCCTGGAGGGAGAAGAGACTCCCTCTTCATCCATTAATTTTCTACTAAACAAACTCTGATAATCTTTTAAAAAGAGGAGGACATTCAACTTCCTGCATGTTTTCTTCATTTGGGATAGATAACTGAAGGGGAGAGTGTAAGAGAGACAGACAGTATAGGGGACAGATAAGGAGACCGTGTAGGAGAGTCAGACAGACAGACAGACAGGCAGGCAGACAGACAGACAGACAGACAGACAGCCAAGGGGGAGGCAGTGTAGGAGAGTCAGACAGGTGGGCAGCTGAGAGGGAGACAGTATAGGCGAGACACAGAGACAATTGGCGCTACAATCAGTTATCAGCCAGTAGCATGGTGGTGATTCTTGTTTCTACCAATTTCAGCACAGATATATTTTAGTAAAAGCATTATGGAAATTATCTCTAGTTCTAGTTTGCAGGGTGAACTCTAACCTTCTCTAATCCAATTGATGTAATTTCACTGTACTCTCTTTCAGTTCTCTCTCTCTCTCGTTCTCTCTCTCTCTCTCAAACTCTCTCTCTCTCCCACACACACACGCACGCACGCACGCACGCACGCACGCACGCACGCACGCACGCACGCACGCACGCACGCACGCACGCACGCACGCACGCACGCACGCACGCACGCACGCACGCACGCACGCACGCACGCACGCACACAGACATACTTTCTCTCTCTTATCTGTCAGATAAACCACTAGTTTTTTTCCCAGCAGCTTCTTTTCCATTCCACTGCTGTCAGAGAAATATCCATTATGGTGAATTTAGTAGAAATCCCACAGCAGCATTATGCGTTTAGGCAGGAAGATAACGTCAACAAAACTACAAGTCTGACTGCTAGTTACAATCATGTAATGCCTATGAGATGTACTGTCATAGAGATATATTCCCTGTGGGGAGCTTGAGCAGACTGCCGAACACATAATTACCACCTGTCCCCCCACATAGTCCACCCTCAGAGGCTGGCCTCTTTGATGTGTGACCAGAGACGAGGGCCTGGCTGCATTATACACAGTGGTGTAAAGCAACTAAGTACATTTACTCAAGTACTGTACTTAAGTACAATTTTGAGTTTTTACTGAAATACAGAGTACAGTATTTCCAATTTTCAGTACTTTTACTTCTACTCCACTACATCTCAGAGGCAAATGTTGTATTTTTACTCCACTGCAATTATTTGAAAACTAGTTACTAGTTACAGATATAAATGATTACATTATAAAACATACATTAACCACTTTAGCCCTATTGTATACCAAGGCTATTTGAAAATAGCCAATCTACAAGCTCACAACACGATGCGACACGTTGTGAGCTTGTAGATCTGCTATTTTCAAACATTTTAGTACTTTTACTTTTGGTAATTTAAGTACATTTTGATACCAATACTTTTGTACTTTTACTCAAGTAAATTTTGAATTCCGAACTTTTACTTAACAGAGTAATTCTACATTGCAGTATTGATACTTTTACTTAAGTAACACATTTGAATACTTTTTCCACCACTGCTATACACTAAGCTGGACATCTGATGATCATACACGACAGAAGAAGAAGAATATTCCCTCCTGGTGGCTGCAACAAGGACGCGTCCGTTTATCTAGGTGCACTGCTGCTGCTGTGCAAACCTATTAAAAAGAACGTAACAAACTAGAGAGAGAGTGCGGATAATAGAGACAATAGAGGATAATAGAGACCACTCCTCAAGACTCCCCTTGAGTTGAGCGCACCTTCTTCTGACAGACGTGATCCGCTGTAGGAGAGTTGCCTGCAACGAGGACAACCCATCCATTGAAAGACTACAAAACACATAGTCAGCAGGGAAGGCAGAACGATGATTGCTGTCCAGCTGAACCAGAGGGAGGGATGGAGGGACAGTTAGAGGGAGAGAGGGAGGGAGAGACCGATGGAGGGGCACATAAAGAGCCTATTTCACCCATGCAATAATCCGGAGAGGGACACAGAGGGAGAAAGAGCCTATTTGACCCATGCAATAACCTGGAGAGGGAGACAGAGGGAGAGAGAGCCTATTTCACCCATGCAATAACTTGTACAAGGTGAGCAGACATCCACGCAATAACCCGGCGAAGCGGTGGACCGAAACCTGAGTGAACACAACGACACAATAACACCGGCAACGCCAGACAAGCTGATTGAGCTGTTGAATGTTTTCTGCTCGTTGCCCAAAGCAAATTGGAAATTTGATTTAAACACCTGTTTCGGTGATTGTTTATAATATTCTGTCAGCAAGACAGTCTGACCTGTTGTGAGAAGATTCATTGAATACACTAAATGTAAGCAATGCTTTACTGTGTTAATTTCCTGCCTCCGCACCTCAAAAGCAGTGTTGCCATGTCTGATTATTATAAGATGTCAGGGACCCCCATACCAGCTTTAAGTTGTTAAAATGTTTTTTTCTTTTCACTATTTTCACTGTTTCACTATTTTTAAGATTTTTTTTTGAAAATAGCAGATCTAAGCTCACAACACGTCGCATCGCGACACGTTGTGAGCTTGTAGATCGGCAATTTTCAAAAAGCCAAAGTACGGTATATGTTTGTGGCCTATATTGTCGCTTCTTTTGGGCTTGTTTTCATAGACCTCGTTGCTTATTTCTCTCACAAAATATGGCAACAGTGCTCAAAAAGCTCACAGACAAAAGCTGCTGGGCTCTGGAGACGTCCTTCCCGCCATGAACACATTCCAGCTGCATCTGGCCGGGTTTTGACTCAAGCTGTGCTGTCAACTCACCTCTGTGTCTCTCTCTCTCTTTCACTTTGCTCTGTCTCTTTGTGTCTCTCTCTATTCACTATACACTCTCTATAATCCCTCTGTCTCTCTTTGTCTCTCTCTGACTGATTCTGCCTGCTGTTATCAGAACATTGCTCTTCCTGCTTCAACTCTATGGAATCTGTCCATATATGAGGCTTTTTGGGAACACCACGCTTGAATTCAGATATTGTGCAGCAGACTAGTAGTGAATGGTTTTCCCAAACAGAGAGAAATTATATGTTAAAATTGTGATTTATACTTTTTTTTCTTTTTAATTGTCGTAGGACCGTGACAGTCGACAAACAAATGAGAAGATAAGTTAAGATAACACACAACATGACACATTAATGCTCATGCCGTGCTGCAAACGCTAATATTTTCAGCCACTGGAGGGCACCCTAAGCAGTATTAATAATACTGCCACAGTACTAATTCCATTAATACTAATAATTCTAAGTGTGTCGAACAAATAAACGTTACGTTTTTACAAAGTGATTTGCAATCAGACAGCAGCAGCTTAAGTCTCGTGTAGCCAGGCAGCAGAGATCTCCTCTAATGCATTTTTTTCAGAGAGAACAACAGCCCTATCACAATATTTTGAATATACAAAAGCATAGATGATATCTAGTCACTTAGTATCACAACATTGACATATTGTCTATATTTTCCCAGCCTTATGCTTTGCTTTCCATTTCACCACACACACCCACAGATGTACACATGCATGCACACGTGCACACACGCCGACACATGTACAGTACACGTGTGCACACACACACACACACACACACACACACACACACACACACACACACACACACACACACACACACACACACACACACACACACACACACACGTGTATGTTATGTTTTATTCATGGAGTGAGTTTGTATTATTGTTCATGTCAGAGTGTACTGCTTCTACTGATATTAACCCCCCTCTCCCTCTCTCCCTCTCCCTCTCCCTCTCTCTCTCTCTCTCTCTCTCTCTCTCTCTCTCTCACACACACACATCTGCTCACATCTGCCATGCTGTCATGCGTTCCTTTTCTCCCTGTTGTTCTATCATCTGTGCTTTTCTGTTGTTCCAACAAGCCACGCCCTGTGCGCTCATCACATAGCTGTAGTTTTCGAGTTCACAGCACGTCACATTCAACACACATTCAATACATTGCTCACGTTCGACATGCTTCCTGAAAGTTACTGTTCATCAGCACTGACGCTCACAGCATTATCGTCATAGTTATCGTTATTCGTTATCATCCTTATTGTGGAATGGATGGCGATTTATTCTGACCGGTGTTGTTTAGTTAGCTAACAGAAGTCAAAATGTTTAAACAACTTTATTATAACTTAAGCCCTATACTTCGACATACTGTACAGTACGACAAATAGTGAAAATAACCAATCTACGCTTCTAAGCTTTGTAGGTCTGCTTCTTTTTTTGCTATTATGGAAAAAGAAAACGGTTAGTGCAATTTTATGTTCATGGAAATTCTTTGAAAATGTTTGCCTAAAATGACATCATGTCCCAAATAGGATAACCAGAGTCGTGGTTAAACCCTAAGACCTCTACTTTGAACATTAGCAGAGGAAAATTACACTGTCTCTGCCAATTACTACCCTGTGCAGAGTTTTCTCTGCATACAAGTATTGTGAGCACAAATCATCACTGTGGATGTGCCGTTCCTGTTCCACTAACAATGTGCCAATCTAAATAATGACACACACATCTAACTGGGGAAAAAAATACATCTGTCTATTTTGTAGAAGCACTTAGACTTGATAGGATGTAGGCTACTGGCAAATAGTAAAATGGTGATAACTATAAAAGTCCAAACGGATAAGAGACACAAAAATGCTTGAAATTGATATAGAATGGTATGTAAATAAATAAATAAATCATACAATCATAAATCATATGTGCAGTGGTGGAAAGTAACTAAGTACATTTACTCAAGTACTGTACTTAAGTACAATTTTGAGGTATTTTGACCTTCCTGGAGTATTTCCAATTCTCAATACTTTTACTTCTACTCCACTACATCGCAGAGGCAAATATTGTATACTTTTACTCCACTACAATTATTGGAAAACTTTAGTTACTAGTTACTTTGCAGATATAAATGATTATATTCTAAAACATACATTAACCACTTCAGCCCTGTTTTACACATAGGCTATTTGAAAATAGCCGATCTATAAGCTCACAACGCGTCGCTTGTAGATCTGCTATTTTCAAAAAACTGTTGTACTATTACTTTTGGTACTTTAAGTATATTTTGATGCCAATACTTTTGTACTTTTACTCAAGTAACATTTTGAACACAGGCCTTTTACTTGTAACAGAGTATTTCTACATTGCAGTATTGATACCTTTACTCCAAGTAAAAAGTAAGAGTACTTTTCCCACCACTGTATATGCATAGTAAATTACATAAAGGCTATACTTACTACTACGTAAAGATTACATGATTACATGTATATGAATGATAAATGGTATTTGTATATGTATAGTAAATGAAATGAAGAATTAGAATGTATAGTAAAAGGTACAATGGTGTATATAGAATGACTTAGTAAAAGGTACAGTATATGGTATATAGGTATGGTTGTGTGACGGTTTCTTTCTCCAGGGACATATAGTGAGCCAGCAGCTATTGTCACAGCACAATCCTTTGGGAGTGAAGCATCATGGGAAATGTGCGTCTTGATGAGTGTATGCGTGCTGTTTGTTTGTTTTTGTTGTTTTTTTTGGCTTGTGGGACGAAGCACAGTGTGTGTGTGTGTGTGTGTGTGTGTGTGTGTGTGTGTGTGTGTGTGTGTGTGTGTGTGTGTGTGTGTGTGTGTGTGTGTGTGTGTGTGTGTGTGTAAGGTAAGGTACCGTACAGTAAAGCTCTGATGTCCCTGAGGTACAATTTGGTTTGCAACAGCAGTCAATAATAAGTAAAAAATGGAACAAAGTGTGCGTGCAGTGTGTGTGTGTGTGTGTGTGTGTGTGTGTGTGTGTGTGTGTGTGTGTGTGTGTGTGTGTGTGTGTGTGTGTGTGTGTGTGTGTCAGAGAGAGAGGGAGAGACTCGTCATGCTGTGTTTGTGCCTCAGGGTACAGCAGCACTCAGAGCTCATCAACTACTACAGTATAGCTACAGCTATTGCTCGTAGGGCTGTAGTCGAGACCACCTAAAGCGAGTCCAAGTCAGTACCAAGTCCGAGGGGGGGCGAGTCCGAGTCAAGACCGAGTCCGGGAGGCCAGGGAGGGGGTCGAGTCCGAGTCAAGACCGAGACCGACGGGGGGCGAGACCAAGTCAAGACCGAGACCGACGGGGGGCGAGACCGAGTCAAGACCGAGACCAGATTTTTTTTTTTTTTTTTTTTTTTTATAGGTACAGAAAACAATCTTGATCTGAAACACTGCAATTATATGTTTCTGACTTTGGAAAAGCTCAAAATTAGGTATGCCTGGCCTACTACAATGAGCTCTATTCAATAAGTATGCATAATGTGTGAAAATGTGTATTGTCACTATGTGTAAATAAATGTACATGGCACTTTTATGTAAAAATATTACAAAATGTTTGATTCATTCAAATATTTATTTGAAATAACAAGTAAGTAACATAGCCAGAACACAATGCTTTTTGCTAAACACAACTGTGCTGTACAAGCTCATTTTAACCACAAAAAAGAAACAAAAACAAATCACCTTTAACCCGTTAAAACCGGGAAAGCATCTGTGTCATTTTAGATTGTTGCTATACAATATATAGCACCTTACGTTTTTCAGAAAATTCTTAGGATTTAGAACATTGGTTTAGAACAGTGGTTCTCAAAAATAGCAGATCAAATACAAGCTTGTACATCTGCTATTTGAAAAATCTTGAAAGTGTTCTTCAACAAAAATATTTCTTCTGGGGGTCCCTGGCACAAAACATTTTCAGATGAGGGGGGTCCACAGCCAAATATCATTTTGGGGGTCCTTGACTCCTTGGCACAAAAAAGTTTGATAACTACTGATTTTGGAAGGCATTTGTAGGGCCTCAGGTCTTAAACGGTTAACACGACTGCCTGACTGGAATGTGTAGCCATAAAATTAAATCAAAGTGTGGTTGCATTTCAAAAACACAAGAGAATGCAGCATGGTGTGACCTAAACTAGCACGATGGGGTCTCATAATAAGTCCTCCTGCACTAAAAATCCTCTCCACCGGTGCTGAGGAGGCAGGGACTGACAGAACCTTCATCGCTAAAATGCCAAGTTGTGGGAATCTGTCTTGGTTTTCAACCCAGAAGACAAGTGCATCAGCATCATTGTTCTCAATTGCATCAAAGTACTTGGTGACTTGTGATGCAATACTTGCATCCTGGGTTGTTGAGCTACGTTTCTTGTGCGCTTTGTAGCGGGACAGGAGACGAGGACATTTCGCTGCTGGTGGTGAGTCACCGTCCACTTCCTCAGCAGTAGCACCTGAGTCACTTTGGTCTCCACTCTGCAGGATGCTCTCCACCTCTAGGATCAAAGTGTCTGAAAAACATAAAGGAACAAACAAACAAAATACTGTATTAATATGTTTATCCAAAACACAAGTAATGGGAAGGAGGGAGAGTGAGAGAGAGATGAAAAATCATCATTACAAAATTAAAAATATTATCTGGTATAATAATGAGTACTAACCTGTGAGTGTCTTCTTCAGCTCATCCCTGCTCTTCTTCTGCGATGTTGCACTCCCACCATGGTTAACATCCAGATCCACCCAGTTGAGACCAAACTGTGGATCCAGCATTGTGGCAATAAAATAGACACTGTGGTTGAAAGGGGGGTCTACTATTCCACTTTCCTCAGCCATTTTTATTTTAACAAAGATTCCTGAGAATCTTTTCAACAGAGAGGCTCGTAGGGCTCTGACTATTGGCCGGCACTGCAACCGGGTCTCTTCCATCTTGAGAAGGTGTGTATTCAGGTCCAGGACAGTTGGCACCACCATACTGATGGTAACAGACTTTTCTCCTTCTGTCAGGTCAGTTGCCTCAGAGAATGGTGCCAGAACCGCAGTCAGTTCTTTTAGTTGGTTCCACTCACGACTGCTAAAAACTACATTTCCAAAATCTTCTTTGCACATGTCTGTGAGGTCTTTGTGGTCAAGAGCAGTCAGAGCCTGAACTTGCTTGAAAGTACTGTTCCAGCGAGTATTGTTTGCCGCTGGAATAGTCTTATTGGCGCCAAACGCAACCTCAAACTTGTCCTTAAACGCTTGGCTACGATGCAATGAACTTGTTAATTGTGTTGATTTGGCGATGGCCAGAGAGATGGCTTTAACCTCTTTCAAGCCATCATTCACAACTAACTGCAAAGAGTGGGCAAAACAGGACAGACGTTCACCTCTGGACCAGGGTAGCTCTGCATCTTCCACTGAATCATGTCCTATCATGTCCTCCTCCTCCTCGGACAGGTTTTCATCCTGTAGGCTGTCTTCCTCCTCACTCTCACTGTCATCATCAATAGGCTGTTGTTGAAACTGAACCTTGAAAGCACATTTCATATTGGCTGCATTATCTGTTATTATATAGCTGATCTTCTGACGGATACCATATTCTTCAGTGATCTCTTCAAAGGCAGAAGCAATTCTCTCTCCGCTGTGTTTGCCTGTGAAACGTTTGCAGTCCAGCAGGTAGGACTCGAGTGTGTAGCGATCACTTGACTTGCTGCACACATGAGCAGTCACTCCGAGGAAGGAGCGTAGCTTGCGATCCGACCAGATATCAGCTGTAACTGACACAGATGGCTGGCTTTCCAGTTTAGTTATAAGGGTGTCTTTGACCTTGCTCACCAGGGCAGGTATCCGCTTCTCACTGATGGTTGTTCTAGAGACCGGTGTGTATTTACTGTCCATGACATTAAGGAACTCTCTAAAATGTTTATTGTCCACAATTGAGAGTGGCAGAGAGCAGCCAATTATCAGTTCATTAATAATGGCTTCACTGATGGCTCGTTGTCGTGGATTACTAGAACTGTAGATCTGCACAGTCTGGACAAAAGAAGAAACACTTGGCTGTGTGTTGTTGTCTGTCTGTTTCCCCGACTTGTACTCCAAGAACCTGAAATAAAGGAGGATTGGTCTATGAGATTTCTGGTCATATGAAACTAATCACATCAATACAGCAGTCCCTACAGTGTGTTTACTTGTTGCCTGTCTGTATTGGCTCCTGCACTGTTCACCATCTAATAGCATTCTCAATGATTTGTGAATCTTCCATTTTCCATTCAGGCTGAATTTGATTGTTGTGTCTCCCATTCAATTTTCATCACTTAACTAAACAACTAATATCATACTATTAGCCCAACAATTAATCACAGTCATCACAACGTGATATCCACACCCTACTCCAACACCTGTTATGTTAACCCTCATCCTCACAACACACATTACTATACTGTACATTCTCTTGTTATGAATAAGCTATGGAACTTTTAACCCTGTGTCTCTCGTCTCATGGCTTCTATGAAAGTCTGCCTGAAATACATCTTAGCCTCCAGTTACCAAACTATCTGAGAATAACACCCATCTGACAATATATCAATTAATATGTAAATTAGCTTTTCGTTTGTTTTCTTTTGGAATTTTAGAAAATAAATGTGCATCTTTTAATGAATGGCTGAGCAATTAGCTATAATTCATACAATTATGTATGAGTTATTGTTTAATTAATTACATCTCAATGGTAAACCTAGACCAAACAACAATGAGCCATTATCATTCATTAGCCTACACATTAATGTTCCTTACAGACAGAAGTTCACAGAACAATGAAAACGACTCCCCTTTAATGACAAGGAGCCAACATTATATAGCACATATAGATGTGCTAAACTTTAATGACTGAATTACATGTGAATGGTAAAGCTATTGACCAATCAATGAATGACTTCACACCCCCAGCAAAGAATCAGTGTTTCAAACAACCACTGGTGGACATTCGATTTAAACACACTGTCATTCAATATGCGTTTGCATCTTCAGTTTAAAACGTCATAATCACAATAGTAGGCTACAGTAGTTATAACAATACATATATTTGGAAAATAGCAGATCTACAAGCTCACAATGGGTCCCATGGTGACGCATTGTGACAATGTAAAACATGCTGTCTCCAAGTAGCCAGGGGCTCAGCTCTGCTCATAGACACAGAATTCCACTGCCCTGATAGGGCTCCTCCAACTGTAGTGAAAACAAACAAAAACATTTCACTACTCACCCAAACAAAGGCTGTTTTGTTTTGCTGAAAGTATATTCTCGGAGGTGGGAAGCCTCTCAGCACCCCACCTTCTCTGTAAAATAAACTTTTTAGGCAGAAAATGTAATATGTCCGCGAGACGGTAATTATTTGTATTTACTCCACTGCGCCCCCTACAGATCTGGTCAATATAAATTACCATTGACCAGATCTGTAGGGGGCGCAGTGGAGTAAATCAAATAATTTCCGTCTGGAGGACATATTTTATTTTCTGCCCAAAAAGTGTATTATACAGAGAAGGTGGGGTCCTGATAAGCTGCCCACCGCCGAGTCCTTGTATGAGCAGAGCCGAATGCCTGGCAGGGCGTTAGAGAGAACTCACTAACGCACTGGACCAGGGCTACTCTCCAAGTACATAACTAGCATGACACTTACTTGGCGTCGTGTTTTCTTTGAAGATGACGGGAGAAATTGGACGTTGTCCCTGATATTTCTGTTAGGACTGCCCCACAAAACTTGCACTTTGCAGTGTGCTTCTTCTTTGTAGTTGTCTTGCAAATGAATTCTTTGTGTTCCACATATCCAAACCGCACAATAGCTGAATTGGCCGACATTTTCTTGAACGTAGGCTTAATCACATGTGTGTGTCCATTAACCTGGTCTGGTGTCAGTTTCCGACCAAAACCTTTCAAATTAATGGCTCGTCTTCAAATTAAAACAACACGCTCATCCAATGGTGTAAAATAAAGTAATTAAGTACATTTACTCAAGTACTGTACAACTTAAGTACAATGTTGAGGTATTTTTTTTTACTACTGGATTATTTCCAATTTTCAATACTTTTACTTCTACTCATATCAGAGGCAAATATTGTACTTTTACTCGACTACAATTATTTGAAAACGTAGTTTGCAGCAGATATAAATTATTACATAATAAAAATATATTAACCACTTTAGCCATATTTTATACCATAGAGTAGACTATTTGAAAATAGCAGATCTACAAGCTCACAATTGTGAGCTTGTAGATCGGCTATTTTCAAATATTTTAGTACTTTCACTTTTGGTACTTTAAGTATATTTTGAAGCCAATACTTTTACTCAAGTAACAGTTTGAACACAGCTCAATTACTTTTACAGAGTATTTGCCTCATGCATACAGGTTGATGCTTTTATATTCATGGTGAAAATGTTTCTGGATGTAGGCCTACTTATTGTTTTATTGTATGAAATAAATAATAGGATTGATAGAATTATAGAAATAGAATTGATCTTAATATGAAAAGCAGAAAGAGGTCAGTCTCCCTGTGCGCAATTACGCACAATGTGGTACAACTTACAAGAGAATAGATAATTTAAGTGATTTGTACATTACATGTAGGTATATCTCCAGACAAGCCGACGACAGCATCGGTCAGGATCTAATGTTAATTAATGTTTTTAGTTTTGCTGCTTGGACTGATATATTTACTGCAGTGAGTGACACAGTATAATGTGCGCAAGGAAACCTTACTGAAAGCAGTCTCTATTCATCTTTAGATGATTAGAGACTGATGATTAAAACAACCACAGGCTACACAGTGAACACACAATAAATAAATAAACACCTGTTCGTGGATATAATTTTAAAAGAATATAAACTAGAGGGACAGGACTGCTGGTGTTCTGCTGCTGCTGCGCTGTCAACTGCTGCAAGATGATGTGCTCCAAGAAAGCTGTCCATAAGCGCCAGACAGCTCTCTTATAATGTTAATGTGAATGGGCTCCTCATAATATGGGTATAATAAAAAAAGTGACTTGGTCTTGGACTCGAGTGGACTCGGTGGGGGTAGAGTCCCGAGTCCCTTAGTCCGAGTCCGAGTCAAGACCGAGTCAAATTATGGGCGAGACCGAGTCAAGACCGAGTCAAACTATGGGTGAGACCGAGACAAGACCGAGTAAATCAAAAAGCGGTCTCGAGACCGGTCTCGAGACCGAGACCGGTCTCGAGTACTACAGCCCTAGCTCGCTCTCTCTCTCTCTCTCTCTCTCTCTCTCTCTCTCTCTCTCTCTCTCTCTCTCTCTCTCGCTCTATTTGTCACTCTCTCTTTCACTCTATTTTCTCCCAGATACCCTCCTCTCTCTCTGCTTCCCTCCTTCCCTCATGTTCTCTTCAGTGAGCTAGTTCTCTCTCTCTCTCTCTCTCTCTCTCTCTCTCTCTCTCTCTCTCTCTCTCTCTCTCTCTCTCTCTCTCTCTCTCTCTCTCTCTCTCTCTCTCTCTCTCTCTCTCTCTCTCTCCCCTTATCATCATCAGTGCTGTCCACTAGCTGACCCTCATCTCTTCTTTCTATTAATTCTGTGTTCCTCTCCTCCTCTCCTCTTTCTTCTTCTCTTCTGCTCTGTTCCCTTCTGCATGGCCTCTCATCCTCTCTTCATCTTTTCTGATACCGTCTTTCCTTGTAAAGCCCAAAAGGAATTTACGCTGATACAATTTACAATTACAGTTACAATGTAGGCATTTAGCAGATGCTCTTATAATCCAGAGCGATTTACAATAAGCAAGGTAATATACATCCAATGCAGAGAGACAGTGTAGTGCCTCAGTAAATAGTATCACAGGGAAGCCAAGCTAAGAACCTAGCATCAGTCTAAACCAGTGGTTCTCAAACTATTTCATGCCAAGGACCCCCAAAATGATATGTATTTGGCCGCGGACCCCCATCTAAAAATATTTTGTTCCAGGGACCCCCCAGAAGCAAAGATTTGAGTTACAAATGTTCGCTTTAAAAAATATATATTCAAAGATTTGCACAAATTTTCAAGATTTTCAAAAATAGCAGATCTCATAGCGCGGCACTCGGTGCCGCACTATGAGCTTGTATATCTGCTATTTTTGAATAGCCAAAGTATAAAAGGTCATAATTATTCTGATGCTATATTTACACATTTTGCTGGGTACCCCCTGGAACACCCTCAAGTACCCCTGGGGGTCCCCGGACCCCACTTTGAGAACCAATGGTCTACAATATAATAATAGAAATAATATGTACATTGAAACTAAATAACATAGGCTACTATATAAATTACATAATTCTGTTTACATTCCCAGGGCCCGAAGACATTGTCGTGATTGGTTCTAAGAATGACAGCTTCTGGGGGAAGTATACACGCAACCTTTAGACTCTTTTTGGCTGTAATTGTTTTCCAGGCTCTTCTCCTGGTGAGACGAGATGAGATGAGTTGTAACGAGGTTACTTTCCTTGTCAGTTCAGCGTGAACTCCTCTCTCTGATCCTCTGCCCTCCTCCTCCCACTTTGCCTAATAATGTTCTCTGCGCTTCTCTCACTTTTTTGTTCTCACTCTCCTTTTCAAATCGCTCTGAACTTATGTCCTTGCTCACTCTGTCTCTCAATGTGCTCGGTTTCATTTATCTCTTCTCTTTATGACTCTGTGACTTCTGACGTTTAATCAATCTGTTGTATTGTTGCGCTGTTTTTTTCCGTCTGTCTGTCTGTCTGTCTGTCTGTCTGTCTGTCTGTCTGTCTGTCTGTCTGTCTGTCTGTCTGTCTGTCAGAACATTCATGTGTTCCATTAGCATTTGAAGGAGCTAATGGAACTACTGCAAAAGACAAAATGTGTGTCCACCTCCCTTCTCTTTCTCTCTCCATCCCTCCATCCTTCTGTCTCTCTCTCTCTCCCTCTGGTGTCCCATTACATTGTTCTTTTAAAAAACCCATGTCCATCCATCATCATCACATGCATGCACGCACCCCCACACACACACACACACCCCCACATACACACACACACCCCCACACCCCCACCCCCCCACACACACACACACACACACGCACACACACACACACACGCACACGCACACGCACACGCACACGCACACGCACACGCACACGCACACACACACACACACACACACACACACACACACCCCTTACCTTGACCACGGGCCAGTAGTGAGGCTGTCCCAGCAGTTTGACCACGGCCGGGATGCCGTAGTGCAGCCGCACTGCATTCTGGGCCAGCTCGGCGTCCTGGTGTCTGGAGGTGAGGTGTCGCAGGGCGCACACGGCCGGCTCCGCCACGTCCTCCTTCTCTCCCGCACGCAGCACGGCGTGGATCAGAGACTCCACCCCTCCAAACTGAGTCACCAGGGTCTGGGGAGGGAGGGGGGGGGGGGGGGCACCACAATGCCATCAGAACACAACACCGGAGTCTGACATCACTGCCACTAGAGGGCGCTATCCCCCTGGGTCACAGAGTGATCTTTTCTCTTGAAAATCCCATAGGGTCTTAGATTGTGTCATATAAGAACTGTGTTCCAAAATTAAACTAATCAGCCGGGCGATTTTTTCACTTCTATACATCTTGCCATATCATTTCAAATGGGGGGTCCGTGGGCTAATATAATTATGTCAGTTTGGGGGTCCTTGATATGAAAAAGTTTGAGAACCACTACAATAGAACGGCAGGTCTGAGGACCACCTAACGTTGGTCTGTAACTCAGGGTGTACAAATGGAACCAAATGGACCCTTGTGGGTCCATTTGGTTCCATTTGTACACTCTCGGAGTTACAGACCTGCAAGGGTCCAAGTTGGACGGACCCCTGCTGGGAGCCGGACCAGACGTTGCAAAACAGTTGCAATAGAAACACCATAGAGTCATTTACTCATACGTTTTATTATTCTCTACCGATACACTGCAGATTTGCGCTGACAGCTCAAGCATGTATAAATTGTTGTACATATTTATCCAGACAGACAGACAGACAGACAGACAGACAGACAGACAGACAGACAGACAGACATGTACCTTATTACGTGAGTTGTTACATGTGAGGTTGGACAGGATTCCTGTGGCACAGGTCAACATGTTGACATCATCAGAACCAAGCTGGCTCACCAAGATCTGCAACAAGCCGTCTAACCCCTCCTACAGACAGACAGACAGACAGACAGACAGACAGACAGACAGACAGACAAACAGACAGTGAGGCAGAGAGATTCCACATTCCACATACTTCGTTGTATGACAGGATGTCGTCGTGCAGAAGTAGCGACAATAGCCAATCTACAAGCTCCCAACATGTCGCATCGTGACAGTTGTAAGCATACGTAGATCAATTATTTTACCTATATTTTTGGAAAACTTTTTGAAAATAGGGATGCCTTGTTGAAAGTGGTTAAATGAAGTTAAGATGAACCTTGATTGACCCCGAGAGGGAAAATTCAGGTGTCATAGCAGCAACAGCATTGAGAATGAAACACATGACAGGTTATAATAGAATTTTTAGAATGCCAATCTGTTCACAATCATTTCTGTTCTATCTAATAATAATTGGACCATAGATAGAGTGTCAGCTTCACAGCAGGGAGTCTTGTCACAAGCTTCTGTTGCTGTCTAGCAGGATCTAGTCCAGTGGTTCCCTAACTGGGGGTCCCCCAAATTATTTTGGGGGGTCCCAAGATGATTAGCTTAATGTGCAACATTGTTTTCTCGCTCAACAGTAAACAAACCAACATGCAGTGTGTATACAGGGTATCTGCACATTTATGAAGGTACAATTCCATGACTTTTAAGACCTTTTTAATACCACATTGGCAAAAAAAAAACAAAACCTGCGAGGCATTGTGACCTTGTAGATCGGCTATTTTCACAATATTTATCTGTGGAACTGGAATCAAGTCAAACTCAATTGAATGCCTCAACTCCTACAATTCCAAGTGCTTGTGAGGGTGGGGGCTCCCCGGTTCAAATAATGATTTATTTTGGGGGTCACGGACAAAAAAAGGTTGGGAACCCTTGATCTAGTCAACTCAACAACTGTTCCAAGGTCTATTTCCACTACTCTATTCTCTTTCTAGCTGGTTCAGCAATACCACTGATGTTGTCTATACGTGTAACATGCCTGTGCATAGAACATCACCATTCAAGGACAGCATCTCTATTAAAGTGGACCCTATATGAGAATGGTCTGAGATTGGTGCTCTGGTTGCTTTTGCCCTGCTGGAGCCCTTAGGCCTGGCCAGGAGGCCAGGGCCATACTGCAGTTTTTCTGCCCAAATCTTCTTCAGTAAATTGTACACTCGCCCCGTCTGGAATATTAATATTTCCCTCTCATAAGACACAGATAAGAGTAAAAGTCAAGAACCAAGATTAATACAAAAAATTATGTAAAACAGACTTAAACTGAGCTCAGATTCTGGCACTATAGTCTCTTACTATAATACTATACACTATATTATTTTTAAACTCTTACGATTTAGAAGACATTTTGTAGAATCCCCAGAAGCAAAGCACATTTTCACGATTTTTCAAAATGAGCAGATCTACACAAGCTCATAGCGCGGCACTCGGTGCCGCGCTATGAGCTTGTATATCTGCTATTTTTGAATAGCCAAAGAAATCTAAAAAATGACAGATCCGTTCCCGGTCTTAATGGATTAAGCACAGCTCCATCAACAACAGTGGATAATATGAATCACCAAATAACATTGTGAATGAGTACATAATCAACAATCTATCAACAGTGACTTCATTGGTTTATGGGTTCATGTTAGCTGTTGATGATTATTGTTGCCATGGTAACCTGTTTGGTGGCAGCGTCTGATAGGTTGCGTAGCGTCCACAGGCAGTTCTGGATCAGACGCTGACTGGAACCTGTGAGGTGTTGTCCCAAAGCCTGCATACCACCTGGTGACGCGCACGTGCACACGCGCACACACACACACACACACACACACACACACACACACACACACACACACACACACACACACACACACACACAGTTTTTACCGTTTGATTCGATGTGCACACATGTGCTGCCACTGACAATCACAGTTGCCATACGCAGTTCACTTGTGTTATACCTCTACTGGGTACTTCTAGTAAAATGGCAATTCCAACGTTCTAAAAGACAAGTATGAGGTAAATGATCGGTGGCGAAACTACAGCCAATGTCTCCACAAAATGGCCGATATATCAGTGAGACCCATACGTCGGGCTCTATATAGGAGTTAATACAATATATAAACTCCTAAAAAAAAGTTTGGAACAGTACATACCAGCCTCTACTATAGCAGGCTTGTTGCTGGGGCACACAGACAGGACTTTGAGCACTCTGCTGGTGGTCCACAACAGCTTCTCATAGTTGTAGTTCCTCATGATGAACACCAGACCTTCTTGGCCCCCATTGGCCAGGATGATCAGCTGACAGGAAGCAGAAAAAGAAGGAAGCAGTGGTTATAGCTAAATTCCATTCCCCAAAGCTTGCTCACTCGCTCACTCTCCTCACTTCCTCCACTCGCGCCTAAGCCCCGCCCCTGCGAGGAGCCGAGGATTATTTGCGAGGACGGAGTGGTCGACCGGTTGGCCTCACAGGAGCGGAATGCACTCAAGCGTCATTTCAAAGCGACGGCAAATTCCGCGATCACTTATGACGTCTCACACAGCTGGACCAGAGCCTTGGATGAAAATATACATGCATTGCAGGTATAGAATAATACAGAATATAAGAATAGACAATTCATCAATGTGGATGGCCACATCGTTATCTTTATAGTGAACATTGTTGTGCAAAGCCATTTATTCCTGAAATAGTGAATGAAGCGCCAGGATGAGCAAACTTACATTTATGAATTTAATCCTGACCTGTCCCTCTTTTCGCTCCCCAGAACCCCAGTACAAACATTTACTCCATGAAGTGTAGATGTGTGGCAAAAAGGAAACGTCGCAGCCGAGGGGCGCGCAGAAAGGTGGATGCATATTTATAGCAGAAACAGGTTCACATTTAACTATAGCCGTACTCATTCAATTCTGAACCGATTCTTAAAATGTTAAATTCTCTATTAGCTGTGAAGGGTCTTCTTTCATGTGTATCAGTCATGATTGTTTCGCCATCAAACAATAGCAAACAAAAAGGAAATATCGGCGGGTCCTTCTTCTCCATCGCGCTGCTCACGCACCTCTCGTCCTAAAACACCCTCGCCCCGGTCAAATCCGGCGGCCTCGGCCCGAAAAAAAAATGGGGCAGTGTGTTTTAGGACGAGCGTTCCGTTTTCCACCCGTTTTATTTTCTTTTTCTTTCTGTGTTTTCGGCATGGTTTCGGGTTTCAAGCATTGTTTGTGTGGCCACATGTGGAGGAGGACCATGTATATACGTCACGGGAGAAGGGGAAAAAAAACAAAAAAAAAAGTGTACACGTGATGCAGAAGTCTGCCGCGAGGAGCTGTGGAGACTGGTCGAGCGTACACTTCATGTACACTCGCTCAATGCGGAAGCGGAGAGCCTCCTCGCCTCTTCCACTCGACTCCACTCGCCTCCTCCAAGAAGCAAATGAGACAATTGGAACTCGACTACTTCCGTTCGAAGTCGGAGTGACCGAGTGGGAGTGAGCGAGTCGCCGAGATTTTCGGTATTGGAATTTGGCTTAAGTGTACAGTTCCACACATGACAGTAATGGTTCATTTTTGTTCACATAAATCAGTTTTTAGGTGCTTTTCACCTTCTATACAAAGCTTAAAGGGGAATACCACTCATTTTCAACATTGAACCATGTCATAATATACCTTAGAGCTGTTGTGTGGAAATAAGAAAAAAGGTCCCACCCCTTCTATGTTGCCTAGAACTGGAGAATTGATTGTTGGGGTCATGTGATCAGTGACATATAGGGCCGGTGTACTCTTTGTACACCGACTCTTTGTACACCGGTTCACTAGAATGGGGAATCTCACTTCCAGCTGTAACAGTGCGACTTGAATATAAAGTTAAGACTTGTTAAAGCATTTTCAGCCAATTGATTTATATTGTCTACAAGTACAATGTCTTGTGAAATGTGATACATAAACATATGCCATTATAAAGTACTACAAGTCGCACTGTTTCAGCTGAATACAATAATGAATGATAAACACATGAAAACAGCTATTTAATTTATTTCTCTCTTTGCCTATCACTCACACTCACACACACACACACACACACACACACACACACACACACACACACACACACACACACACACACACACACACACACCTTGCTCTCCTGGTTGCCATAGGACAGCAGCTGCAGGCAGTCCGTGGTGATGGCCAGGAACTTGGGGTTGCTCTTCTTCAGCAGGGGGACCATCCTCTGGAGGCCGTCGGCCAGGCGCACCGCCATCTTGGCTCCTTCCTGGTGCAGCAGCAAGTTGTGGAGGGTGGTGATGGCATAGAAGAGAACTGACTCCACCGGAGAGCTGGGGGGGGGGGGGGGGGGGGGGAGAGAGAGAGAGAGAGAGAGAGAGGTTGGTTTATGACAGTGGTTCTCAAACTGTTCAGCTCGAGACCCAAAAGATGATTTGATGTCTGCCCGGGACTCAAATTTACAAAAATACATTATGAATTAACCACCTAAGCTCTATTAAAGCGGTAACTTTCCTCTTCTACCCCGGATTTCCTGCTTAAGTGCTGACATTTTTACATCGAGCAAATAACATTGAGGGGGATAAATTGAATCTTGACCATCAGGTCAAACGCTAAAATCTAAAATGACACAGACGCTATCCCGGTTTTAATGGGTTAAACCAGTGGTTCTCAATTACGTTCATGTCAAGGACCCCAAACTTTATTTGTATTAGTCCGCGGACCTCCTATCTGAAAAAAAATATTGTGTGACTAGGGACCCGACCAGATTTGTGTTGTTAAAATGTTTCAAAAGATATTCCACATTTTTTGCCTATGGATATAAGTTTAAAGTGCTCGTGTGGCCTAGTCACTTCTTTGGGGCTTGTTTTCATAGACCTGGTTGCTTATTTCTCTCACACAATCTGGCAACACTGGTTCCAGACAGACAGGGACAACCTGTATCCAATGAAGCCTTCACTCAGGACTGTCATGTGGTCTGAGCTGCTGCTCCCTGTGGACCTCTTCATTTTGTTCTTTCTCTCCTTTTCAAATCAATCTTAACTTATGTCCTTTCACTCTCTCTCTCTCTCTGTTGTTTTCCTCTCCTTCATTTATCTCTTCGTTGTCTTCTGACATTTAATCAATTTCCCAGCATTGTTGTTGCGGTGTCTTCAAACACTCCACACACGCGCGTACTCGTGCGCGAGAGACAGACCTCTGGAAACACGCGTTTAGTCAACTGTTGAGCACATGTTGAACACATTGAGATATCTCTGTTTCTTGTGTGGACTGGTTTAGTATACTTATGTGTTAGTTAGAGAGAACGGGTACTGGTTTGGTAAGGTCAGTGGTGGTAAAAGTACAGAAATTCTTTACCTAAATAAAAGTATCAATACTGCAATGTAGAAATACTCAAGTACAAGTAAAAGTCCAAAATTCAAGTAAAAAAGATTTTGGCATAAAGATTTACTCAAAAAGTACCAATTATGCAGAACGTCCCATTTCACAGGTTTCAATTCTTTCAAATGTATAAAAAATCTCTTGCAAACAGCAGATCTACAAGCTCACAACGTGCCACAACGCGTTGTGAGCTTGTAGATCGGCTATTTTCAAATAGCCAAAGTTTAAATAGGGCTGAAGTGGTTATGTATATTTAGTTATAATCCAAATCTACAAAGTAACTAAAGTTTTCTAATAATTGTAGTGGAGTAAAAAGTACAATATTTGACTCTGAGATGTAGTGGAGTAAAAGTAAAAGTATAAAAAATTGGAAATACTTCCAGTAAAGTAAAAGTATAAAAAAAACTAACTTAAGTACAGTACTTGAGTAAAGTTACTATCCACCACTGGGTAAAGTACTGGTTTTATATTAGATCAGTTAGAGCTGTACTGTTACTCTGTGTGTCCTACAGAGCAAGAGAGAGAAAGAGAGAGAAAGAGAGAGAGAGAGAGAGAGAGAGAGAGAGAGAGAGAGAGAGAGCATTATTAAAGAGGATTATAAAAGATAGAATTAACATCTATTTACATTTATATCATCCGTAGGTGTTTTGGAGGTTAGAGGACACAAGTGGGAGTTTAAAGATTAGAAGTTTATAGAAAATCATATTTACACTGCTGGTTCAGTGGGTGTCTTTCTTTTGGATGGGTTGATGATCTGTATCGGACAAAGTCAAATGAGGAATTATGGACTAAAGCGTGCGTGCGTGTGCACACAGATTATTATCGTGGAGTAATGAAGGGCATCAGACCAAACCCATCCTACAGGAACGCTGAAAAGCACAGGGAGAGAGAGATACTTAAGTAACCAATGTCTCTCACACACACACACACACACACACACTGTTACAAGTGTGTGTGTTACGTGATTAGTGAGCCCCAGCTTTGTTTTTGAGACTTTTTTTTTTTTTTAAGTAAAACATTTCTTTTAATAAAAACACTGCCTCATTGAGAGAATTAGTCAAATTAAGTAAGCTGCAATCCGGGACTGATTTTAATGACTGAAACATTATTTTAACCTGTAGGGTACAGTTAGGTCCCTGGCACAAAACATTTTCAGAAGGGGGGACGGGGGGCAAATACATATCATACAAGTGTGAATATTATGTTTTATCTTGGTGTTAAGGCTCTGCTACATGTGCATGTGTGCTGACTGGTCGCAACACCGAGTGGTACTGTGGGATGTTGTCCACACAGCTGATGAGACCGTTTTGTAATTAAAGCTGTGCTTGATTGATCTCACACACACACACACACACACACACACACACACACACACACACACACACACACACACACACACACACACACACACACACACACACACACACACACACACACACACACACACACACACACACACACACAGCAAGTCTCTATATATAGGCTACGTGTGCCAGCCTTGCTGGGTCTGCTGCTTGCTA
The DNA here is from genome assembly GCF_963280865.1 of Gymnoscopelus braueri. Lineage (NCBI taxonomy): Eukaryota > Metazoa > Chordata > Actinopteri > Myctophiformes > Myctophidae > Gymnoscopelus > Gymnoscopelus braueri. Next base: position 9,828,909 of record NC_137615.1, read on the forward strand.
CGCTTTAATCAAAGTCCTTTTTAACTAACTAACTAACGCACCGTTGAGCCAGCTCTCTCACTATCTGCTGGCATTGGTGTGTGTGTGCGTGCGTGCGTGTAGCCCTGAGCCCAGGTAGCTACAGCCCAATCAGACTGTTGGAAACACCTGCTGATAAATTAACCCAGGCAGTTACTCTGAAACGGGTGAGGGGATGGGACCGGTCTGGAATCGGATGCATGTGTGGGAGGTAATGATTTACGATTCTGTCCCTATCTCGGATGGCGCTGAGTCGCCTGAAGCGGATTTCAGCAACGAGAGGCACCGCCGAGTGAGCCGTCACGGGAGCGAGTCGCCGTGCCGAACATTACGACTCACAGACG
>NC_137615.1:9831770-9840945 GCF_963280865.1 Gymnoscopelus braueri
TCGCTGCACGTTGCTCTGCTGGTCGGGATCCGGTTGGACGGCCAAGGCCGCCTCCCCCTCCACCAGGGTCTCTGGGAACATGGCGGCCCTGACGCGCTGCGCTCTGGTCAGGGAGTACTGAGCGTCTAAGTCTGAGTACCAAGGAGAAAAGGGGAAAACACTTTACTTAAAAGGTCTATAATGCTTTACATGTATATGCATGTATCACATTTATAATGCATTATAATGCACTTTGAAGGCATTATAACACTCATGTATGATGACCTATAACAACATTCATAACGTATCATAAGTGCTGGTCATAATGCATTATAAGCTCAGTGGAACGGCACATTGTATGGTTCTGAACCACATTAACTGTGAGCTGTCCATGGTCCTGGACCACATTAACTGTGAGCTGTCCATGGTGCTGAGTAGTACGGTTGACAGGTGAGCTCTGTCCATGGTTCTAAACCATACAGCTCCCTTATCCATGGAACAATTCTTTGATTGTGTCTCCTGGTATGACATTAACAATTTTCTAGGGGTGGTCCGATAAGTCGTCCCGCGATATATCGCGATACTTTTTCGTGACGATATGTATCGTTTTGGCATTTTTGAAAAAAAGAAAAACGCCATTTTTTTTTTCTCCAAAAAAACTTTTTTTTTTGTAATAATGATAATGCAAAAACAGAAGTATTTGTTTGCATTTGCTTTTGTCCCCCCCCCATATATTTTCATAATAAAAAAGTGCCATAATATCGTATCGATATCGTGAGCCCAATATCGTGTATCGTATCGTGAAATTAGTGGGCACACCCCTACAATTTTCCTATTTCATCATTTAATGTTATAGTGTGTACAGTAGTAAATACAGGGTAGACTGTTTGCACTGTAACACATACAGTTGTGACCAATCATCAAGTCCACATTTCAATAACTAACTGCAGTCATACAGAATAGACGCATTATGATGAATTAAAGATAACCCTGCATTTAATCCTGCCTGTGTTATAAATTACAAGATGATGGGAAATGTGTATAATGTCACTAATGTATAATCATAACAGCTTTCATACAACAAGACATACAGTCGCATCTAGCAATGGTGTGGCTTCTCTGTCCTCTCTTGAACTATCGCTAGCAATTTGCTGTTTGTGAATGAAGCCTCACATATCACACCGCAGTGTTCCGTGGTGTAGGCTGGCTGCTTGTGTGAAGGCCTTAGTCTATTGTGACTTGTGACCGTAACGGTCAGACTCAGAAAATAACTTTTACCATGCACATATTTTCAATTACAATCCAACTTTAACACTCTTCGAGTAGCAGAATCTACTTTTGAAGAGACACAGATACTATACATACAGTAAATACAGGTAAACCCTTTTCTAGACGGTATGGTCGAAGACTGGTAGCATAGCTAGCTATAATGTCCTGTTAGGAAGTCAGGGAAAAAAATTACATACTAGAGGAAATTAGCTGCCAGACTTCTCTCATCCCGGCCGCTTCCATCATTAATTACAGTTACAGAATGCCAAACCGATTGATGACAGCTAACTTAGTTGGCAGAAGTTAATATGAAAACAACAGAAAGCTTTTCCAAGCTATTGGCTAGTTTACAATACCAGATTTTCAGGCCACTACACAGCCTTCTAATCCGGTCCTATATTGCGCTGATCAGAGCAACACAGAGTTATGGCCATTTGAAATGTGAGAAACTGCTGTATTTACAAGCGCATAGCGTGGCACCGAGAGCCGCGCAATGAGCTTGTAGATCTGCTATTTTTTTAATAGCCAAAGATATCTTAAAATGACACAGATGCGTTCCCGGTCTCAATGGGTTAATATTAGATAGATAGAAAATAAGTAAAAGGCCTGTATCCAACGTTTTACCTGAGTGAAAGTATTTCATATATAAAATATACTTACTATACCAAAGTAAACGTACTGGCCCAGTATGAATGGCCAATTCACTTTTATTTTATTTTTTTCAATTTTCAAAATTGGTCTTTTAAAAGAATATTAGATCTGAAAGCTCTATTATTGAATAGCCAAAGTATAAGGCTTAGTATGAATATATATAATATAATAATAATATATAAATATAATAGTACGAATGTATGTTTTGTATTAATAATCTAAATATTTTAACTTAAGTTTTCAAATAATTGTAGTGGAGTAATACATGTAATATGTGCCTCTGAGGTGTAGTTGAGTAGAAGTGTAAAGTATTGAAACATGGACATAAGTAAAGTAAAGGTGCCTCAAAATTGCCATAAGTGCATTACTTGAGTAAATGTACTTAGTTCATTTCCACCACTCTATCGATCCCTGAGGGGAAATTACATTTCGTTGCTGTTGGGCATAAACCTCATATCTCCATATTTCAACTTTTTACGTTTTACATTTTTACCATAAATGAATGGCCTACTTCATCATACAAGAGTGTCGCACAGAAGTAGTGAAAATAGCCGATCTACAAGTAGATCGGCTATTTTCACAAATGTCTTAAAATCATAATAACAGTTTTGGAGATTCAAGGTTTCCACCCCGACAGCAAGGACGTGTGCGTTGGACCCAGCAGTGTGCTGCTCCGCTGACTGAGCACACAGGGGAGCAGTTAAGGGGTTAAGTGTCCTACTCAGGGACACTTCAACACTAAAGCCCTGGAGGAGCCCAGGATCGAACCGAGGATCAAACCAGGGACCTTCCCATTCCCAGACGGCCACTCTCAACCTACCGAGCCACTGCCGGACGCGCGCGCGTGCGTGCGTGTGCGTGTGCGTGTGTGTGTGTGCGTGTGCGTGTGCGTGTGTGCACATGTGTTCAAGGCCTTGTGTTTGCATTAGTGGTGTCAAAAATAATCGAATAATCGATTAATCGCAATGCGGACATGGACAATTATGAATCGATTCACAAATGTCAATAATCGATTAATCGAATAATCGATTTTGCAAAAGAAAATATGTTTTTTTTATTAATTTTTTGAAATATATATATATATTTTTTGTTTTTTAATCATGTTGCTAATTGCACAGAGAAGCAGGCAGATTTATATGTCGTTCAGTATATCTGACTGCTTGTATTGACTGATGAAAAGGTTTCCATGTTGTACAATAATATAGAAAAGTGTGATGCATCGCGATGCATCGTCGAATCGAATCGAATCGAATTATTACAAGGTTAATTGTAATCGAATCGAATCGTTACCTGGTGAATTGTAATCGAATTGAATCGTGAGGGCAGTGCCAATGCACACCTCTAGTTTGCATGCAACAATAGCCAGGAGCAACACTGCAGGCAGCGGTGTTTTGGGACTACTAAAACATTTGAACGCTTTAAGTCAGGACACTCCCCTCAGAGATAGAACGCATTCATTGCCATGATGTTGTATTTGCTGTATGTTACTGCATATCTAATGTGCGTACAGCTCACAAACCCCAATAGGACAGAGCATGAAGACACAGATACAGCTACTGAAACAACATCACAATAGATCCTGTCCAAAACCTTTCAGGATTCAAATTCAAAAACGACAAAAGTAGCAGATCTGCTACGTTTGATGCTTTTGTGTGACGCTGTATAGTATGATCAAGTAGCGTGTTAATTTACGAAAAAACTAAAAGTTAAAATATGGAGTTAGGAGGTTTCTGTCCAACAGCAATTAGATGAATAATCCACACCATAAATGAACATTCGCGAAGTGTTAAATGTTAGCACCGAGCAGCAGAGCACTCTGGGAGCCTCAAGTACAAAATAGATCAACTTTTGGAGAGCAGCACCACTCCTTAAAGGAGAATTCCGGACATTTTAAGTGTTATCTTTGATGTGTCGTTACTCACCTACCGACGTAAAAAGTGGCGTTGTTTTTTTCCAGAGATTCCCCTGTCGTCATTTTTTCAACCCCCTCCGTTGTCATAATGGGAGCGCGTGGCTTAGGGAAACTCGTCTATTATAACCGATGCAAAGTTATTCTTTTCTCTACTACTACTCATTGTAGTCTCATGATAGTCAAACATGCACTGAAAATTCCTGAGAGGCTACCGCTAATGCCGAACGATTTAACACTGGTTGCTTGTTTCTCTACCTGGCAACACCAAGTTGCCAGGTTCTGGAAAGAAACAAGCAACCTTTGCATCGGTTATAATAGACGAATTTCCCTAAGCCACGCGCTCCCATTATGACAACGGAGGGGGTTGAAAAAATGACGACAGGGGAATCTCTGGAAAAAACAACGCCACTTTTTACGTCGGTAGGTGAGTAACGACACATCAAAGATAACACTTGAAATGTCCGGAATTCTCCTTTAATGTCACTTTGTTTTTTTACAACCGACCAAACAACGAACGAATCGAGGAGAGGTGGGACTAAGTGTAAAGCAGTCAGCAAAAAGACACACACACGTATTATTTGACAGAACTAGACGGCAAACATTCATTCTTGGAATTAAAGCCAATAGCAGTGGCGGCCATTTTGTGGTTCCACAGATCTAAAGCACATTATTCATTACTAATTTTTCCCATAGAGATTTCATTTTAACCACTGTATCCATTTATATGTTGGCTATTCAAAAACAGCAGGATGTTTTGTTATTTTTTGATAAATCTTCCTTCTGGGGGCCCCTGGAACAACACATTTTCAGATGGGGGTCCGTGGCCAAATACATTCATTTTGGGTCTCCTTGACATGAAAACGTTTGAGAACAAATGTCATTTACTGTACACATCACGTCAACGTTCCACAATAGAACTGAGCTCTGAAAGACAACCAGTTTGTATGTGCCCACTGGACGCCTCCACAGTGACTTGTCATTACAAACAATGGGTGCGTTTCTTGACGCAAACTGTCTGACACTTTCTATGTGTCAGGGCCATTATTTCTGCACTAAACCACAGAAGATGGATGAAGAATGAAAGACAGAAATACTTTGTAACTTTTTCTAAGCTAGTTTTTTTTTAATTTGCCTGCAAAGTTTCAATGTGACACAGCTCTGTTTACGCATGTCTTTACTCTATTTTAATTGTAAATGTAATTTCGTAGTTTTGATTGATTTTGTTTCACACTTGCTTTGGCAAAGTAAACAGAGGAGAGGAGAGGAGAGGAGAGGAGAGGAGAGGAGAGGAGAGGAGAGGAGAGGAGAGGAGAGGATGGGGAGAGGAGAGGAGAGGAGAGGAGAGGAGAGGAGTAACTCTACGTCACCAGGCACGTCATCCGCGTCATCAGGTGGCCGGATAGGCATCCGGAAAGACGTCACCCCTAAATAGGTCCGTCCTAATCCTTGATGCGGCATAGTTTAGCTTATTTTTTTAATATAAATGTGCGTGCACTATCCGGAGACTATTTAGCGTCTGTATTATCCCACGGGGAAATTCGATTCCATTTAAATAGGGATTGGGGAACCAAAACAAAGCGGCACCGCAAAACCGGATGGGCAGAATCCGGAAAGAGAATTATTTTCTTTTTTTTTTGTTTCAGTAGGCGTGGCCTAGACCGGATCATATGGGTCTTCAATAACGCATACCAGGCTTTCCTCCGAGGTGGAAAGACTGGTGACGCGAGGTTAGGGGAGAGGAGAGGAGAGGAGAGGAGAGGAGAGGAGAGGAGAGGAGAGGAGAGGAGAGGAGAGGAGAGGAAAGGAGAGGAGAGGAGAGGAGAGGAGAGGAGTCTACGCCACTTGATGTTCACCTGTGGGACTTTCGATCCCCCCGGCAGCAGCGTCCCCTCCTCCGCCCTCGGCGTTCCCAGTGGGGTTGTTGTGGTTGGCAATGGTTGAGCCGGTGGTGGTGGTGGTGGTGGTGGTGGTGTTGGTGTTGGTGTTGGTGTTGGTGTTGAGCGTGTACTTCCTGCCGCTGTACTGGGTGGAGCAGTCGTCGTCGCGCAGCGTGGTCGCCCCCGACTGGATGCCCGAGTCAGACGAGTAGTATGTCTGCTGCCACTCTGCCACCTTCACTGTCACGCTGTCCGCCTCACTCACTGCACAGAGGAGGCACAGCAGCATCACCGTCATCATTATCACCATCATCATGAAATACATTTGGTTTAAAAAAAAGAAACTCAAGAAAGCAGTATTCAGAAAGGAAATTAGATTTGATTAGGTTATTATTATGATTATGATTACTATTATTATTATTACTATTATTGTTGCTATTATTTTCAGGGAGACAAACCTGGTCTAACTCAAAAGGTATGCAATTTTTGTAGTATTTTTTTGTTTACTTTTAATGCGAATTGTGTCTACTCTACTTTTACATTTTATTCACTAACATTGAACATGATGTACTGCATTGTATTATTTGTCTCCACTACGGTGTAGACTACTGGGGATCCTAAATAAATAATAAAGACTCATCATCATCATCATCATCATCATCATCATCATCATGGTAGTAGTAGTAGTAGTTATGGAAGTGGTAGTTGTAGTCATAGTAAAGGTGGTACTATTACTGTAATATAGTAATGGCAGTGATATTACTAAAAGCACCAATTGTAGTGGTAATAGTAATAGTGATATTAGTAGCAGTAGCAGTAGTAGTCATGGTAATGGTAGAGATTAGTAATAATTGTATCAGTCAGTGTTTGTTTGCTGTGTGAAGGAAGAACTTACTTTGCATGGACATCATCTCCAGCCACTGTCAACCACTGGACAAGGACAGAGACAGAGACAGAGAGAGAGAGAGAGAGAGAGAGAGAGAGAGAGAGAGAGAGAGAGAGAGAGAGAGAGAGAGAGTGTATAAATTAGAACATTATAGAAGATTGTATTTACAACATTTACTTACATTTAGAGAGAGAGAGAGAGAGAGAGAGACAGAGAGAGAAGGAGAGACAGACAGAGTGAGACAGACAGATAGAGACAGAGAGAGAGAGAGCGATGCAAAGCTTACAGATTAGAAGGTTATAGAAGATTATATTTAATATTTTCCATTATAAGTTTTCAGAATCAAGAAAATAAAACAGCATTAAAATAGAGGGGAACGGGAAAAAACTACGAATAAGGGAGACATAAACAGAAGCGAGAGAGAGAGAGAGAGAGAGAGAGAGAGAGAGAGAGAGAGAGAGAGAGAGAGAGAGAGAGAGAGGGGCGCCATGGTCAAATAATTAAAAGGTAAGACTAGAGGCACAACATTAGCAAGTAGAAAGAACAGCATCACCATTCACCACCACTATTCACCAAGGACTAGAATGATGAATTTAACACATCTCTGGTTTAATCCTGAGTGAGAAAAGAGTTTCCGTCACGTCCTTTCAAACGAAGGTTTGACCTTCTGTGCCGCTGCGCCTTTATTAATCTGGGTAATATAACAAGGTCAAGTGTTGCTACGCACGCACACACACGCAAGCACACACGCTCACGCACGCACACGCACGGCTTCAGTACAATCTCGTCTAGAAGCGTGTCACACTTCATCATAAACACATACAGTAATATTGACTCAATTATAAAACAAGACTTCACTGTCAAACACAATATAACTGGGTAATTAACCCATTTAAAAAGGTGCTGCAACGTACAATATAAGCTATTATATCCAAGTCAATTAATCATAATGTGTTTTATAACAGCACTATTGTTGCATCGTCCATGGGCAATAATCAACCTACATATCATCTCTTCAGATGTCCAAAACTGTTACTTTCCCGGATTCAAATTCAAAAGCAGCAGATCTACAAGCTCAAAGTGCGTTGCTTCGCACCCGGGTTACGAGCTTGCAGATCTGCAACTTTGGATGCATTTGTGTGACGCTGTAGTATGATCAAATAGGGCCTTAATTGACGGGGGGGGGGGGGGGGGAAACACAAAAAGGTTAAAATATGGAGATAAGAGGTTTCTGCCGACAGCAACAATATGTTTTATAACAGCACTATTGTTGCATTGTCCATGGGCTATCATCAACCTACATATCATCTTCCCCAGTCACTACGGGACTATACCAGCGTGCTGAAGCAGCTAAACTCAGAGCTTATGATTAATCATCCACCTCGTGCTAAACTCCACAGCTTCTAGAAAACTCATTTGTGTGTGTGTGTGTGTGTGTGTGTGTGTGTGTGTGTGTGTGTGTGTGTGTGTGTGCGCGTGCGCCATCTTTTGCTTCAAACGACAAATTTCACAAATATTAACAAAAGAAAAAGAAAAAACAAGGACAGAAAAATGTCTCTATTCAGCTTGTTTATCTACTCCTTTGACTCCATTCCACGGTGCTCCTTGCTGCTTCCTCTGCCAGCATCTGCAAAACGTTGTCTTGTCATCTTACGATATCAAGTTGCAACACATTTTCACTCCCTCACATAATTACACGTGGTCAGGACCCATTGGTGTCACTTTTTTAATGCACTGGGTACCATTTTAGCATCAATTGTCAACGTGCAAGAGTCATGTAGACAGACTCATTGATTAAAATTGTATGTCCTATAGTCCTATTATTTGATTTTTGTAACAAAGTGAAAGGAGACCCCCCCCCCACACACACACACACACATACACGCTAGCGTTGTTTCCTAAACAATATAACACAATATGTAAAATTATGATGTTTTAGTCATTTTGTTCCTGTTGTTCTACATACTGCCAAACCTTTGCTTTTATGAAATATCCGAAACCATTAGAGTTTTATGGAACGCTTCTGAACACATTGCATTAGAAGTTTGACCACTTCAAATGCTCTAATATTAAAACAAAAATACAATGAAAACGAAACAAAAATAACAAAGGATTATGTTTAAAAATAGCAGATCTACAAGCTCATAGCTCATGAGATTGTATATCTGCTATTTTCGAATAGCCAAATAAATCTAAAATGACACGGATGCGTTCCCGGATTGAATGGGTTAAAGACATTGCAAACAAGTTGAAGACATTGAAAAGAAGGAGGGCAGTGGGCTTGAGCGCCCTGAGGCCTGTGTTAGCTGAGCGCGGCTTTGGCTGAGCGCGTGTCCGTGTTTGCGATCATTCTGCTTGCACTACGATCCATCTTCCATCAAGAAAGGGTCTAGCCTCGCCTCGCGGGACTACCTTTACCCTGGCAATGTTCAACTTTCCTTTTTCCACCCAGAAGTTATTTCTATTAGCTGGAAGAGATTAGATCTGTATGCGACTGTCTGCCTCAAACCAATTGAAAGCAAACCAGTTAAACCCCCATGCGAATGAGCCACATTTGAATAACGGTTGCATAGACCAAGGGTTCCCAAACTTTTCAGGCCG
>NC_137615.1:9846145-9865152 GCF_963280865.1 Gymnoscopelus braueri
GTCCTGAAGGAGCTATGGCAGAGGCGAATAAACTAAAGAGTAAATGGCCCATTATTTGAAAAGCAGATGGAGGCAGAAGTATTATTAAAGCAATCTCACACTCCAGGTCGTGAAGTTATACTGAATAACAGCACGGCTGGGATTATCCTCACAACTTGGCCTGCGGCCTCGTGTCGATGACTGAATGATAAAGAAGCACTCCCTCCAGAGTAGTATTGCTTAACCACCAACATCTTTCAACATTTTACAAAAAAGAAATCCACCACCTTTTTTTAATTCAACATTTGTTTTAGAAAATAGTCAATAAATGAGCTGACCCGTCTTGTAGATCATCTATGGTTGAATAGCCAAAGCATAGGGTTTAACCACTTGAACCCCATGCAGCCTGCATCCCTATTATTCCTGAAGGGATCGTTCGCCAAGAGTAGCAGATCTTCAAGCTCACAACGTGTCACGCGGTGGGTGAGCTTGTAGATCGGCTATTTCGGCAAAGGGATTTTGAGTAGAGGGAAAAAATAGTGCACCAAGTACAGTGCAATTCCGGTCCGTTTTACTATGTATATAGAGGGGTCTAAGTCAGTGGTTCTCAACCAGTGGTCCGGGGACCACCACTGGTCCTTGAGGGGGTTCCTGGTGGTCCCCAGCTAAATGATGGAAGAGATGGTAACCAAATGGACCCTTATAGATCTTTAACTCTTGAGAGCGTAAAATGAAACTAAATGATTTGGTTTAATTTTACACTCTCAAGAGTAAAATTATTGTTAAACATCTGCATTACTTAAAGATGGAGTGCCATGATATTTTTCAACCTTAAAACCTGATCATAAGGTATTATTATTATGTAAGGATTTTTTTCCAAAAAATAAAAAAGTGTACAGTAAGTGTAAAATGTTGTTTTTATGTGGACACGCCTCCAGTTCATTAAGTATACCTGGTTCTCACCTTAGCACCTCCTCCACCACCTTAGCACCACCCACCTGTCCTAGTCCCTCCTCCTCCTCATGCCCACACCTGTTGTGTTATGATAATGAGGGGGAGGGTATGGCATTGTGATGTCACAATGCCCCTGTTTCTCTATTGGCACTTTTGACCCTCAAGGTTTCAGCCTCCAGGAAGAAACTCCAAATAGTCAGAGAAGACAAGACATAAAACACCATAAAAACACCACCGGGGGGCTTAATGAAGTTCTATCAACCTCATAGACACATGAAAAACTGAAAAAGTGCAAAACCATGGCACCACCTCTTTAAGTCTACACAATTAGATAATGTAGAAGAATTGTTATTTTGATCAACGTTTGCCTGTTATCTCTCCTATGGTCCCAACATCAATACAGCATGGAATTGTGGACAAAATCTTATCCAACGATAACAAAATATTCAAAGTCTTTGGGTCTGAGAGTCTAAATCTCATCAAACGGTGGTCCGTTGATATGAAAAGGGTTGAAAACCACTGGTCTATAAGTGGTTAAGTGATTAAATAGATACGGCACTGGCACTGCCGTACATATCAGTACGGGCATTGGCCCCGATTCACTAAGCAATTTATGACCATATTTTGATCTTACCGGCATTTAAGACAATATTTTGCATGAAGAAAATTGTCTTAAATGCCGATAAGATCAAAATATGGTCGTAAATTGCTTAGTGCATCGGGGCCATTGTCCTGATGTAGGAGAATGGCTAATGTTAGCTAACTATACAGTCCGACAGACAGTGGCTTGAATGTGAATAGGTTGTTAACGTAGTAATGAGATAAGTACGGACGCCCTAATGCACGGGCTTACTGGAGCTTAAATCTCCAGGCCTCCAAGGATCGGGGGTCTCATGAGACATGAGCTTAAAGAAAATAATTTAAATATATATGACCAATTTAAATATATTATAATATTTGCCACTGTTGTCATAAACCGGGGCCAAGGAAGACCCAGAAAAGTTGTGTATACAGTAGCGATGATCAAAGCAAAACCGATGCCGATTCCAATTTTGGAGAGTCCCATTAGTCCACAAACCAGTGTAAGAAAACTCTACAAACGTCGAAAGGCCGGCAAAATATTGAAACAACAGCTCCTGAAGAACCGGTAAAACAGTGAAACGTGTCGGCAGCACCAGCTGGTGAGGCACACCAGTGGGCACCACAAAGGGTTAAACCATTCCGTCCACAGACTACAGATGTTTTGACCCAAAATATTTTTTTGGGGGGAAGAATACCTCATATTTATTTTTAGGAAAGGTAATTTTTTTTATAAATAAACAAAATTAAATAAACAAACAACAAAACGTGATATTTACTCTACACTGGTGTAGACATGAGGGGGGGGGGGGAGCAAGTGCCTCCAAAACATCAGTATAGCCCCAGGCCAGGAACTCAAGAAGTGTTAAGGTGCCCCTGAACATAAGATTATAATAGATTGTATGACTGTATGCCACTGTAGCTGCTGCTCCCAGCAGCCACCAATAGTGATCCCAGGCCTCTGTGCTGCCCAGAGCACAACACAAGCTTTCCATTGATTGATTTGAGCCATTAAAGCCACACGTCTGAGTCTCGTATTGTCACAGTGTTGTCAAACGCCATCAGACAAGACAGCTGTTTCTACACACAGTGGTACACACACTGCTAAGTGGTCCATGGGAAAATATTTTAAAATGTAAAAAACTTTAAAAGAAATACACATTGTACTTTTGTTAAATGTATCAAAATATGCATGGTTTAAATTTTGTTAGTCCATCAAATGTAAGAAAACTTTTGAACTAACCCCCTGGAACCCCCCCAAAGGACCCCTGGGGGTCCCCGGACCCCACTTTGAGAACCACTGAATTAGGCTAAGGTCCTTCCTGCCGCCGGCCTATTTGAATCTGACCCAAGGCTCCTTGCTGCTTCTCTGTCTCTCTGTCTCTCTGTCTCTCTGTCTCTCTGTCTCTCTGTCTCTCTGTCTCTCTGTCTCTTTGTCTCTCTGTCTCTCTGTCTCTCTGTCTCTCTGTCTCTCTGTCTCTCTCTCTGTCTCTCTCTCTGTCTCTCTGTCTCTCTGTCTCTCTGTCTCTCTCTCTGTCTCTCTGTCTCTCTGTCTCTTTGTCTCTTTGTCTCTTTGTCTCTCTGTCTCTCTGTCTGTCTCTCTGTCTCTCTGTCTCTCTGTCTCTCTCTCTGTCTCTCTCTCCCCTGACTTCCCTGTCTTGCTGTGCACTGTATCTATCATAATAAAGCAGAAACGGTGACCTATTGAAGTCTGTGACTGTTGTTTTTCTGCTATTTCAGCAGCCATCAGGAGCAGAGGCTGCATGAAATTCCATCAACATTATTCATGCATCTTAGGTGTATTCAGCTCAGATTAATGTTGAAGATCGAGACGGCAACCGCTGCATATAATCGAATAGGTCAACTATTCTGGCAGCATAGCTAAACAACAGGTAGCGCTTTAACAGTATGAGAACTCGGTTCATTATGTGAAACTAAAAGAGCTTCAAAAACTAGAATAGCTTAGAATATAACAATAAAAGATCAAATATATTACATTATTTAAGCTTGCTTGCATTATTTCACATGGGGCAGGGCATGCTAAAAACATACATTATATTTGTGTCCTATTAATTCTCAAAACATAATATTGCACAAACGGTTGTGAATTAGTCCTTGCATTGTGCCCTTTAGTTGCTTAAATGTAATTTATTCTTTTGCAAGATTACCTTGATGATTGATTATTTTGCTAATGTGTTGTCATGCGATATGGTCAGCTGGAAAAAAAAATGTGTCCGGGCTTTTCTTCCCTTGATAGTCACTGTGTAGAGCAGTGGTTCTCAAAGTGGGGTCCGGGGACCCCCAGGGGTCCTTAGTGGGGTTCCAGGGGGTCCCCAGCAATACTTTTAACCACTCTATCCATATTTTGTATATTGACTATTCAAAAATAGCAGATATACAAGCTCACAGAGCGTTACTTTGTGCCGCACGGCACGCTTTTACATGTGCTATTTTTTACCTTTTTTAAAGAATATTTTTTACATAAATCTACTCTTCTGGGGGTTCCTGTCAAAAACTCTTTTCAGATGGGAGTCCGCAGCCGAATACAATTTGGGAGTCCTGACCTTTGAGAACCACTGGTGTACAGAGACTGGAAAGAGGGGCGGCCATAGCTGAGTGGTTAGTGAGCCCGCCTAGGGAACCAGAGGCCCTGGTTGCCCCAGGTTCGATTCCAGGCTATCACAGCATATGTGATGATATGAAATTTGTCCCTGAGCAAGACTCTTAACCCCAATTGCTCACAGGTTCTCATTGGAAACAAGACCGCAAGGACTTTCATGAACGACCTGTTAAAAGGAATTATCCTTATCCTTTAAACAGGGAGAGAGAGTCAGGGAGTGGCATGCAGCAATGGTCCGCCCTGTGCGGGAACCGCACCAGGAACTCGTTGCCAGGCATCAGAATCAGAATGTGATATATACTGTACACCTTTAACCCATTAAGATCTGAGGCCAATTCTACAAATGTCTTCCAAATCAATAGTTCTCAAAATTGTTCATGTCAAGGACCCCCAAAATGATATGTATTTGGCCACGGACCCCCATCTGTTTTCTGCCTGGGACCCCCCAGAAGAGAAGGCTATCTGTGCCTCCTGAGCAACAAATTTGAACATGAATTTGATAGCAAAATGGATAACTTATTCTGTAACTTAAACATTTGTTATCATCATGTATCATGTCGGTCCCTATAGTTTGTGTTTTACTGTTATAGACTGACTGATCAGCTGGATTGAAGTGCTCTGGCTGCAAGCTCTAAATACTTATATTATATTTATGTTCATTTAATGATTTAAACTATGAGGAGTCGGACCGCAGTAATACATTCCAGGGCAGATTTCTGTTCCAAGTTCTCTCCTGTGTTTTATATGAGGTCAGCCCTTCTAGAGCAAGGGTTCCCACACTTAATGTTTTATATAAGGTCAGTCCTTCTAGAGCAAGGGTTCCCACACTTTTTCAGTGTTTTATGTGAGGTCAGTCCCTAGAGCCCAGACAGGAAGAGGGTTGGGGTTAGGGTTAGTAACCCTAACCCTAACAAATACCATGGCAACAGGACAGACGGTGTGATCAGAGGCAGAGACAGGCAGAGACAGACGGAAAAAGTTCAGTCAGGCAGGAGTTCAGACGCAGTGAGTCTGACGGACAGACATACGATACGATAATACTTTATTGTCAGCTCACACTGAAATGTGTCTGCGACCCTGCAGCCATGTATGCAACACATACAGTACACACATTTGACATAACACAAAACACTAAAACAAAATTACATACATAAAAACATAAAGACAAGAGCCATGTCCACCACTCTACAGTATATTCTCCATACAAAACATGGCTAGTGTTTGAAGTGATTTTCCTTGCCAACCTTAGCATACTGTTATTATACGTAGATGTATAGAGCCTCTGAAGTGGTTTTCCAACAATCTTTGAACAAATGTTCAGTTGCTGCAGCAGTTGTGCCTTTAAGGCTACAGACAGACATCCATACCAGGTGGTACTACAGCACAGAAGAACACTCATAATAACAGCAGTGAAAAACACAAAAATAATCTGTCTACTAGCACCAAAAAATCTCAGACGGCGAAGGAAATAAATGATTTGGCTTTGTCTTACCCACTGATTCAATCTGATCTTTCCATGACAAAAGGTGGTCTATTACTACTCCTAGGTATGTATACGAACATACCTGGTTGATCTGTTCACTATGAATAGTAATGGGGGATCTGTGTATCTCCAGTGGTGCACCAAAAACAATTATCTCCTCTGTCTTTTTTGTGTTAATGATAAGAGTGTTGTTATCACTCCACTCAACCACCTTATTTACTCTGTGTTGGTGCAGTGCAGGATCACTGGAACTATCTAAGAGAGAAATCAAAACTGTATCACCAGAGTACTTTAGAATGTATTGGTCTGGTGTGTCAGTGCGACATTCAGACAGACATTCCTCAGTACGACAGCTGTCAGTATAAAGGTTGAAAGGTACAGCTGAGCTTACACAACCCTGGGGAGCACCAACATTAGTGGTTAATGCTGAGGAGAGGGTTCTGTTAGTAAGGAAAGAAGCATACCAGTGAATTAAGTATGGATTCAGTTCCAACTGTACCATCTTTGACACTAAAATATCAGACTGTATTGTATTGTAAGCTGAAGAGAAGTCTAAGAACAGCACCCTTGCATGATTCTTATTAGACAGACAGACAGACAGACAGACAATGAGTCAGACAGACAATGAGTCAGACAGTGAGACAGAGGCACAGACACGTAAAGCAGGTTCAATATGAGACACACCTCCTCCAATCTCCATCAATCATCCATTCATTTCTCCCTCTTCCTGCCTGCTTCCCCTTTTCCACCGTCTTCAATCTCTTCTTTTCATCCATTTCTAATTTATCTTCCTCCTCTCCTCTCCTCACTTGTCCTCTCCTCACTTCTCCTCTCCTCTCCTCACTTCTCCTCTCCTCTCCTCTCCTCCAGGCAATTCATTTTAAGGATGAAAGTGAAAAGGCTGTGTTCTATGTCGCCGCAGGCTTCACAGTAACAGATGATATGTCATTTCTATGCATAATTTAGCCAGGAGACGATATGTTAGCAACAACATCACTTTATATTGTCATTACTGACGTGTGTGTGTGTGTGTGTGTGTGTGTGTGTGTGTGTGTGTGTGTGTGTGTGTGTGTGTGTGTGTGTGTGTGTGTGTGTGTGTGTGTGCACGAGCATGTTTGAAACCAGCGAATAAAACCAGAAAAAAATATATATAATGACACAGTCATATTATACCAGATTGTGCCAAGCTAAAACCATTGAAAAGTACTGCCATGACTTACAAAACATAAAAAAAATAATTCATTCCCTTGCTTTAGTTTGCGTGAAAAACGTATTGAAGGTGTTCATTTAAATGTGTGTATTGCGCAGAATTGTGTGACCAGAGCTCTTGCGAGTATGGGAAGGCATTGCGGACTCCCCATGGCTTAAAGGACAGCCAATGAGGAGAAAGTCATGAAAAATATCCCTACAAGTGCAGTAGCTGAATACAAACCAGCTGGCTCCACAAGCTGGTAAGTACAGACCTATTTAAAAATATGGAAAACATACTGCAAATAGCCAAAAATATATATGTTTTAATATAAAACAATATTGAACCGTTCATATCCCCGCTGGATTCATCAAATTGGAATTTTCTTCTCCTCTGGGCTACCATCAAAGACTTACTAAATCTGGTAAGTATTATGGGAACGCAGGACACTTAATTTCGAAAATGGGATTGTTATGGTACAGTATAATTAAAGAACTACAAGAAGAAGACTTCTGGGTGCTCAGGGATCTATCATGGATCCATTGAGAGAGTATACACACCAAGAACTATCTAAGTACACACACGCACACGCACACGCACACACACACACGCGCATGCATGCACACAGTAGCAGCCTAGCTGCCGTGTGTAATTGCCAATTAGGAGGAGCCCAATAAACCCTCTATAAACAGCTAGATAAACCATTAACTAACTACTGTGTGTGTGTGTGTGTGTGTGTGTGTGTGTGTGTGTGTGTGTGTGTGTGTGTGTGTGTGTGTGTGTGTGTGTGGGTGGGTTGGTGGGTGGGTGGTTCTGTCAGCAAACAAAAATCTAACTAATGGTGGTGGGATTCAAACCACTGACCTCTAGCCCTGGTTCAGAGCGTTAGTGAGTTCCCTCTAACGCCCTGGAAGACCCCTCGCTCTGCGCATGTACAAGGAATTCCACTGCCCTGCCAGCGCTTAAGAGTAGTGAAAATAAACTAAACCATTTCGCTACTCACCGAAGCAAAGGCTGTTTTGTGTTGTTGAAAGTCTATTCTCGGAATGCGCGAGCCTCTCAGCACCCCACCTACTCTGTAAAATACACTTTTTGGGCAGAAAATAAAATATGTCAGCGAGACGGAAATTATTTTTATTACTCCACAGTGCCCTCTACAGATTTTGGTTGATGGTAAGCAAATCCTCCAGATCTGTAGAGGGCACTGTGGAGTAAATACATTTTATTTCCGTCTCGCTGACATATTTTATTTTCTGCCCAAAAAGTGTATTTTACAGAGTAGGTGGGGTGCTGAGAGGCTCGCGCATTCCGAGAATAGACTTTCAACAACACAAAACAGCCTTTGCTTCGGTGAGTAGCGAAATGGTTTAGTTTATTTTCACTACTCTTGAGCGCTGGCAGGGCAGTGGAATTCCTTGTACATGCGCAGAGCGAGGGGTCTTCCAGGGCGTTAGAGGGAACTCACTAACGCTCTGAACCAGGGCTAACTGACCTCCTGCCCTGCTCGTTTACATGCTTCTCCTGTTGAGACTGAAGAGAGAACTGTCTATTAACCTCCAGTTGTTTGATGACTAGGGTTCATGCTTACTCACATCTCACACTTGTAAGACGCTCTGGATAAGAGCGTACCTGCTAAATGCCTCGATCGTTTTCACTGCACTTTCCTCAAAATGTTTGACAATTTGCCCAAAATAGGGGCGGCAGGGTTCATGTGGTTAAAACAGTTCAACCAAGCCAGAAATAAATTACATTTGACTGTTTACTGCTTTTGCGTAGCCAGACAACTATTCCACAATCTCTGAATGATGATTCACCAGGAGCCTGGATGGCTCGGTTCCAGGCTTAAAATAATTAATACAAAATATTTTCGGAAATCTCTATGGGAGAAATTAATGGACTTTCTATCGGTGGAACCACAAAATGGCTGCCACTGCTACTGTGTGTGCATTTGAGAATTGTGTGAGTCAACAGTCGGGAGAGAGAGAGAGACTGCTTTACTTACACACAGCAGGGGGCAATTATATGATCAGCATAATGGTCCATTAATATCAAAATGCAATCAGTTGAACACACAGCAGTTATTGTTCCATTCATACCAGTCATGGAGCTGTAAGCTCACATGTTAATCCCTCTCCCTACTTAGGAAAACGGCATTGATGAATAAAATGGTATGCAAACATTAAAAAAAACAACAACACTATAAACCAACTATGGGTGCAACAGTTAATCAAACTGATCGATTTTATCTTATTGTAAAAAATATAAAAAATACGGAAATTACCTCAACTACAAGGTCAAAACGCAACACATTAGTGTGCTTGGCCATTTTCGCTACGGAAAAAATCTATAGTTGCAGCCCTAATAAACCAAGCCACAACACCACCCTCATGCACATGCACATGCATGAAACTAATTCTATTCTACAATCTCCCAACACTCTCCTCCAACACTGACATTGCTGGAGCCGGTGACTGAGCGCGCTCCACTGAACCGCTCGTACATTAGTATCATAACGACAGCAAATGACCCGGAAAATGATCTGAATGAAGCTGGAGATGACAGAGAGAGATTAATGGGGGAACAGTGGGTGCACAGAGAGAGATAGATACAGTCGTACAGGGTTATAGTCTTGTACTTGTATCAGATGTTGGAGACTTAAAGCTTTTATTCAAACGGTTGTTTGCTCTGCGTGGCAACAATACCTAACGTTCATTCATGTCCTGCCTGGGATTTGAACCGGACAACCTCAGCAGTTGTGTTAGTTATTGTATTAATGTTCAATAAGGTACAATATTGGTCAAAGTAACGTTTTATTCACCAATTGGAAATTAAAAACGAATTCAGAAAGTTATGGATTGCTTCAAGCCACAATTTTATTCCCAAACACGTCAAAACTATGCATTATGCTGGTCAATATATCGATGTTATATCAATATATGAGACTAGATAGCTATCGTCGAGGATTTCGTAACTTCTTGATATGGCAAAAGTGTTGTCTTTCCCCAGCTTTAATCACTTAAGCCTGTGGTATATAATACACATTTATGGACTTATAGAGCCAATTTGAACACACACACACAGATAAGGATAGGATAGGATAATTCCTTTAACAGGTCCGTTCATGAAAGTCCTTGCGGTCTTGTTTCCAATGAGGGCCTGTGAGCAATTAGAGACATAAGTGTGGATACTGAGTGGTCTACAGTGCCAGAGTGGTTGCCCTAACACTAGATGTCCAGTTCAAAGGATGATTCCCAGAGGGCATCTGACCTTAGCTGACCTCTAGGATATTGGGGTGTTGTTCTTCTGCACAATGGACACACACACACACCCACAAGAGATGTAGCACACACACCTAGCTCCGTGCACATCCAATGTATGCAAGTACATAGACACACATGTGAGGTCTAGATATAAATACTGTGAGGACAAAGAAATCGTCCCCCCTTCTTCTTCTTCTGCTCTGTTCTGTTCCGGCCACACCATGTAGCAGCAAGGCTGACTCCTGTGCTCTGTACTCTGTTTTTGTCCAATAAATGGACTTGAGGAACATTACTGGTCTGGACCTTTCTACTTCCTTTCAACTATATTGTCACGCTTGTGCAAAATATACCACAAGCCCTACAAAAATAGCACAAATATTAGAAGACCTACAAGCTTGTATGATATTCTCAAAATGTTTGTATTGCTAATAATGCAATGTTGACATTGAGGTATTTTGTCAAGTCCCAGTTCTAACTAGTCATCGTCTCTGCCGGGTGTAAACCTCATATAATGTCCAAAACTGTGACTTTTCAGGATTCAAATTTAAAAGTAGCAAAAGTAGCAAAAGTAGCAAAACGTGTCGATTCGCGCCACGTTTCGAGCTTGTCGATCTGCTACTTTGTATGACGTTGTAGTATAGGGCATAACACAATAACTGCCAAAGACGTTTATAAACATCTTTGAGAAATTAGCTGTTGCCTGCCAAAGACGTTTATAAACGTCAAAAAAAAAAAAAAAAAAAAATCGAAAAAGATTCTCTAATTATTTAGTTTTGAAATGTTTTCGATATTCAAAACGAATAAGGAGATAACAATTTCCAAAGATTTGCTGCACCATTCACTTCAATGTTAAAATTCAAACGGACAAACAATTCACATTGTTTTTTGGTTTAAAACTACTGGTTTTGAGCTATTTTCAAACATCAAACAACACATGTCAACGAGGTCACAATGACCTCGTTGACATTTGTGAAACCACACCTGAATCTCCTCAGTGATTAGCAACCATCAGGCGATCACTCATACTGGAGGAAAAAATGTTGTGGCTACTTGAAAAGGTAACAAAATCGTTCAAAACCCTGGCAGAGGCTACAGACTGCTCTAAAAAAACTCTGGCAGGGTAAGAACAAAACACAAAAAAATGTAATATGGAGACAAGAGGAGAAAAGAGGTTTCTGCCCGACGACAGCGTCATGCAGCTTTCACTGTGCATCAGGTTTGGATGTGAACGCCGTGTTGTGTGTTTCTGTCTGGCTGCTGTCCTGCTGCTCACACAGGAATTCTCTGGGAAACAGCAGGTGTCTTTTACAGCCAGTGATCTGGTAACCAGCTGCTGGTGATGAGACAGTTTTGTTTACAGTGAAGACGGATACAGGTATTAGTCTGCGC
This sequence comes from Gymnoscopelus braueri, assembly GCF_963280865.1. NCBI lineage: Eukaryota > Metazoa > Chordata > Actinopteri > Myctophiformes > Myctophidae > Gymnoscopelus > Gymnoscopelus braueri. The sequence continues at coordinate 9,857,599 of NC_137615.1, forward strand.
TAATGCAATTATACAGAATCAGTTTCGACAATTAGGCTCTAATGCAGGGGTCTTCAACAGGGGACCCGGGACCCTTAGGGGGTCCTAAGACTTACTACTGGGGGGGGGCCGCCAAATCTTTGTGTAATAGGAACTTTTTTTTTTACCACTACCATTAGCCACTTGAACCCTAGCATCCCTATTCTGGGGGAAGCATTCGCCGGAAATAGCCGATCTACAAGCTCTGTAGATTTGGTGTAGAGCGAACAGACCAAGTAGAGAGCCAAAGGTCAGGTTTACTACTAAGAATAAAGGGTTTAAGTGGTTAAATGTCTTGAAAATACACATTAACCTGAATCCAACACAACACTGATGATAGTGCTGTCAAACAAGTCTATGACGCTATCTGTGAAATCAATGAATTTCCTTAATCTTTAAACACATTATTATTGGGGGTCCCTATACATCTTTATTTCAGCTAAGGGGTCCTTTGGCAGAAAAAGTTAGGAATACTTTGCTGTACGACAAATAATGAAAATCGCCGACCTACAAGCTCACAGAGTGCTCACAGATATTTAGAAATATTTCGATTTTAGATGGGGGGGGCATGCCCACAATAGGGACACCAGGTTGACACTGGTTAAGAGGGAGATAAAATTGATTATATTGTACATTCATACAGGAAGCGATCTGATCATTAGCGTCATCTCCATTATGATGATAAATGGACGATGGCTATTAATTAATGCATGCTGTTGACACTGTATCCGAGCCGAATTTTACATAAATTATGTTTCACTAATGAAAAACAAGAGATTAAGACTGCACAATGAATCACACGCAAACACAATGTTACTGTCTACATTTAATAACTGCTGCATTTGTCAGTTCATGTCAGCTGGGTGAAAAGAGTCAAAATGTTGTTATAGATAAAAAATAACATATGCAGACAGTAATAATTCTCTCCTGCTCTAACACCCAAAGACTTTGATTTTTCAGGCAACAATATGAATAGACACTGTTATGATATGATGGTCAATGCATACATACATACATACATACACACATACGCACGCACGGTGTGTGCGTATGTGCGTGGCTGCGTGCATGCAAGCACATTTATGCATGTACGGTATGTGTGGATATTTTAATTCAAAACCTAGCGTGCACACAAACAGTGACACACGCACGCACGCACGCACGCACGCACGCATGCACGCACGCTCTAACAGGTTTCCGGTGTTTATGGAGTGTTTTAATGAACAGACTAATTGGCTACACAAGGACACACTCACAAAGGACGAGGCTGCTATTGTATGCGCGCGTGTGTCCATGATGCTGCGTGTGTCCCATCATGATGATGACACCAGTGGAAAACTACTGTTGAAGACAGGTTGCATGTGTGTGCGATTATACAGTAAGTATATATATGTTAATATGTTCATGTATATGTATTATATGTTCTATTCTTGGCCACAAATAAGCTGCAGGCTACTATTAAAAAGACTTCAAAGGTGTGTGTGTGTGTGTGTGTGTGTGTGTGTGTGTGTGTGTGTGTGTGTGTGTGTGTGTGTGCGTGTGTGTGTGTGTGTGTGTGTGTGTGTGTGTGTGTGTGTGTGTGTGTGTGTGTGTGTGTGTGTGTGTGTACACGTGCGTACATGCGCGTACATGCGCGCACGTGCGTGTGAGTGTGTGTGTGTGTGAGAGTGGTGGAGAGCATGTTAATGATTCTATTCTCTCGGGAGCATAACAGAACATCACCTGCATACAACTGTACAGAGTTAGAGGAGACAGCTTCTACAGTATCTATCTGGCTCCCAGGCACCTACAGTAGCTTCATACTCATCATCATCATCATCATCATCATCATCATCATCATCACACAGAACACCCAGCTTCATCCTCATCATCCTCCATCATCACACAGAACAGGTACTGTAACACAACTGCTGAATAGGATGGGCTAGGTTTACGCACCTGTATTTTAACCAGTTATTATGGTGGTCCTTGAAGAGCCAGATATTTTCTGAGGTGGTACTCGGTGTAAAAAGGTTGAGAACCACTGATGTAGAGAATACCTATTTCTCCATGCCCTCCGTGCCAATTACCAGACTAGAATATGGAGATAATCTCTGCAGACTCACCCATCTGCACCAGATCCCATACAGAGTGGATGGACAACTGTTGATGGTTGGCGGACAGTTAGCAATTCACTGGATGCACACAGCCCCTGCACCAGATGTAGTCCTTGAGTTGTTAGCTTGTACATGTGCATGACTATGCAAGCTTCCTGACCGCAGTTGTTTCAGCAATGGGTTGAGATGTACAGTACAGATCTCTGCAAACTCCAGAACTGTACAAACCAAGTGCCTGAGTAAGATTCACTGCCTGAACAGGACAGTTCTGACGAGGCAGAGATTGAGTAGTTCATACCATGTTAAATGCCATATTCATGTAGTGAGAATTAAAGTATTACAATGTAATATTTGTGATTATTTTGATAATAATTACAATTATTGTTTATTTTCTACAAAACGGGTACAAAAAGTCAAGACCAAGATATGCCAATTTTGTTAACATTTTGGATCCAAAATTACATTAACCTTGAACATATGACACTGAACTTGAATTGCTTCAGTCCCCTCATAAATCAACTCGGCACCCCAGAAAACATATACTTTGATAGCAAAATCATCCAAATTGACCCATTAGTTGCCTGGTCATGTCATTCACGAGCCTGATTATCAGCCTGAAGCTGCGTGGAGCTTCAGTTTGACGTTGGCTCCAGTGTAGTCGATTACACGGGGGAGGGGATTAGAATTTCCCTAAACCAATCACAAGAGATCCACGGATTCGCCTACATCTGACGACGTCATCGCACAGCTTGTTTTAGCAGATATTCGCTGATTGGCTTGTCGTTAGACCCACCCCCACCTCCGACTCTGATTTGACAGGTTTTTTTCTACCGTGAAAATCCATAGGCTCACATTATGACACCAGACCAAGAGGAGCAGTCCACTCAGAGAGTGGGCGGGGTCTATGGTTTGGAACCATTCACTATACCACCTTTTTTCCCCCATCAGACATGAGGGACGAAAACAAGTGATCAGATACTATTTTGACATTGCTATCATGACATTCCATAAACTACATACATAGCAATACAAAAATCACATGCAACCTTTGCCCCCTTTAATGGTACCGATATCCAAAAATGAGGGGTCCGGACTAAATGTCCGTTGTCAACGAAGCTTGCAGGCTTACAAAATATTCTAGCCACCCAAACCAAGCCATTACTATTAGTAGTATTATTATTAATGCTGAAACAATGTCTTAGCGGAACCAGAACAAAATAATTGTACTCGAATGCACCCATACACAGGATATAACAATAAAGAAACCTTGAACATAGATCTGACACACTTACAGGTTTCAAGGGAAGGGTAAGATCCTCCGATACTCCAGTACTGCTGTTTTGAATCTGGCAATTCTGACATGCTCTGGTAGGCTGCTGTATTCATTATGGCCTTTTCAGACAGCAGCAAGTAATTAATTTTCAACACAATGAGAGGCAAGCGAGCAGGTATAGGGAAGCGCGAGCCCGCAGCGTGAAACTGTCGTGCTCGTCCCGCACGCACACGCGCACACACACACACACACACACCCATGCCAGAGTTTTATTGTCTTAAATGTGTATTTATGTGACGTGCAGTGAAACAGTGGGGTGATTTTCCTTCTGGCGCTGGTTAAAATAAAGGGATGTTAGTGATTTGCTGGCCTTAGCTGTACGTGCATGGGGCGAGTGGGGGGGGGATTTATATTGTCCATATTGTTGCCTTTTGCAGTATTAATGTTGTGCATCTACATGGTAACAATATATCGTTCACCCCCATCTGTGTGTGTGTGTGTGTGTGTGTGTGTGTGTGTGTGTGTGTGTGTGTGTGTGTGTGTGTGTGTGTGTGTGTGTGTGTGTGTGTGGCACATGGCTAGGCGTGGTGTGCAACGTGGCTGCGGGGCTGAACGGTGCATGCTGCACTGCATGTGTGAAATCCCATTAACAATTATCCACACACACACACACACACACACACACACACACACACACACACACACACACACACACACACACACACACACACACACACACACACACACACACACACACACACACACACACACACACACACACACACAGAATAAAGATGCTGGCTTTGATCATGCATCTGTCCAGAAAAGATGGTTTTGTGCTGGAAGAGAGGAGGTGAGAGAGTGAGAAAGTGTTATGAGTGTGAGTGTGTGTGTGTGTGTGTGTGTGTGTGTGTGTGTGTGTGTGTGTGTGTGTGTGTGTGTGTGTGTGTGTGTGTGTGTGTGTGTGTGTGTGTGTGTGTGTTTGGGGGGGGTGTTGGGGTGTTGGGGGTAAGACAGTGATGGAGACAGACAGGAAGCGATGGAGGCAGAAGGAGAACAGATAGAAGAACAGTGAATGTAAAAGGGAAATTAAGAGACAGCTAGAGGTGTGAGATAGAGGCAGAGGGGGACAAAAGATGGATAATCGCTCATTTTGTTTGCCAGCGAAAGTCATCTACTGCAACACACACGCACGCATGTGCGCACGCACAAACATACACACACACACGCGCGCGCGCGCACGCACGCACACACATACGCCTGCAGCTCAGTGGAAAATAAAACCCTTTTCATCTCCTGTCTGGATAATCGGAGAGAGAGAGAGAGAGAGAGAGAGAGAGAGAGAGAGAGAGAGAGAGAGAGAGAGAGAGAGAGAGAGAGAGAGAGAGAGAGAGAGAGAGAATTGCAACAGAGCTGCTGTGGGTGAAAAGAGAGGATAGCAGAGAAAGTCTGGGTGTGTTTATTGTCAGTTCTATATAGGCCATTACTCCCTCTGTTACTCTGCCGTTACTCCTGTTAGTTACTCTGTGTTACTCTGTAGTTACTCCTATGTTAATTACTCTGTGTTGCGGTGTAGTTACTTTCTGTTAGTTACTCTGTGTTATTCGGTAGATACTTCTCTGTTACTCTGTAGATAATTCTCTGTTAGTTACTCTGCTACTCTGTAGTTACTCTGTGCACCACAACCACAATATGACGTCATTACATCACATACATTCGGGTGTTTTGTGCCCCTGAGATGTCGTGAGAATCCAAACTAGTTTGCCTACTGTGATTGGTCAGATGTCGGTCAGGTGTTCTGCATTGTTTCCGCATTCACTCAGCCCAGACAGACAGACAGACAGACAGACAGACAGACAGACAGACAGACAGACAGACAGACAGACAAACCTCGCCCAAGTGCTGCTATGTAAACTAATCCTGATACAGCCCAACATGAAGGACCACCCCAATGTTTCTGCAATGGTTCTGTGAAGCTTTTAATGATTTATTTTTTGCATAGTTTCCACACAGTTTTAGCCCATGCACTGAATTCAGATGTTACCAGACTCGTCCGATATGGCCACCACACACAAACACACACATTATTGAACAAACAGCAGATAGTATACAACGTTTCGACCCTTTCGGGTTCATTCACACGCACGCACGCGCACACACACACGCGCACACTTGCACGTCGCACGCACACACACACTCACAAATACTTGAGGGAAGATTCAGTGCCATTTTATAGCAGTAAACATCTGTAAGACATTGTGCAGGCTTGATGGACTGTTCTGAAAATGTCTCTGTTCAGTAGAATTAACACAGCACAAACGCGCGCACACACACACAGACACACACACACACGCACGCACACGCACACACACACACACACACACACACACACACACACACACACACACACACACACACACACACGCGCACACACACACACACACACACACACACAGTCTGCTGTTGTAAAGTGACACAGTACCGGTATGCAAATGTGCTTCACTGTTTTCACAACGGATTCGTATGATATCCTATGAAAAGTTATGACACTCTTTTTCATCAGGTTCCTATAAATAAACTAAACCAGACGCTCCGGGACAGCTGAGCCGGGTGCAACTGCAACTTTCTAACATATGAACAATATGTCAACACAAAACGTGAAATCATGGGACAAACACGTTTATAATCACTTAACCCTTTAAGACCGGGAAAGCATAATTTGTGTAATTTTAAGATTTATTTGGCTATTCAAAAATAGCAGATATACAAGCTCATAAGTGCCGTGCTATGAGCTTGTAGATATGCTATTTTTGAAAAAATCGTGAAAATGTGTGCAAATCTTGGATTATATATTTTAAGTGAACATGTGTATATTTTGCATAATCGTCATAATCGTTTCCATGTTGAGAAATATTCATATATTTTAAAACATTTAAAAAAAGTAGTGGAGATCAACAAGCTCACAACGCATCGCATATTAGAATATGGAGATAAGAGGCTTCTGCCCGACAGTAACGATGTGTAATCTGCAGTGACACTAATTTGTGGAGGCAGGCAACACCATCTCTAAAAACAGCCAGCAACACGAATCTGAGCACAAACACATCTAGAGGTCTACACAACTACCGGTATGTAACGTCCACCTACATCTAGCAGACATGTTCACTACCTGTCCTATAAAGAACATTAAAAGAGGCCTTAATAGTATCCAGGTGGGGGAAAGTGTAGCCTAATTGTGTATCTTTTTTTTTTACCGTTTTCTATTGTAGTTTTTGATTGACTGATTGGTTTATTTAAATTCAAAAGCGTTTCGCACATGGGTGGGTTGTAAGACATTATAATTAATGATTTAAACTAATTCTATTATAGTTTGAATTAGTTCCAAGTTTGTTTCTTTTTTCTTTTCCTTATGTCTTTTAAGACCAGCCTGGTCTGTTGAACTGGAGCCAGAAAAAAATTACTACAACAACAACAACAGCTTATCAGACCTTGCAACATCTAGTCATTTCAATTTCAGTTAATCATTGGCCTGCAATAGTCTTTTTTAATTATTATTATTGTTTATTTCATAGGGGCAGATACAGTCCACATATCCAAACAAGGATCATGGTGCTTATAGTGGGTGCTAATTGTCCCCTAATTGGGAACGTGCAGGTAATCACACAGGTGAATGAAATCAAGATTAAGTTATATTCACAGGAGTCTATTTATTATGTCATCAAGCAGTATGTTTTGTTTGACAGGAAGTCATTAAGATTGTCCTTTTAGGGAATTTTGATTGAAAAATACGCACAAATGCTGTTGTTTTTTTGGCATCTATTTTGTTAGGTATGTCCATATCATGACCACGGATATGCTCTAAAAGTGTGAAAAGCTTATTCTTCATTTCACCACGTCTTTAAAAGTACAGTGTTTCGATACTCAACCCTGCTCATGATAGCCAAGACGATAGACTGGTGGAGATGTTTACATTACTGTACACAGAAGGTGTTTCCACTAGTCTGGGCTGCTTTCATCAGCCAACGTGCACACGTGTGCCACACACACACACACACACACACACACACACACACACACACACACACACACACACACACACACACACACACACACACACACACACACACACACACACACACACACACACACACACACACACACACACAC